>NC_057806.1:151877937-152177937 GCF_018294505.1 Triticum aestivum
GCCTCACCGTCGTTCGCCGACCGCGGCCGCCATCGCCACCGCCGGCTCCGGCCTCCTCCTCCCCTTGTCGCCGGATCCTCCAAGCGTCAAGTCCGGCCGCCGTCTCCCATAGCTCCAGTGAACCTCGTAAATCGCACCCGGATCCCGATCTGGATCTGAGATCCAAAACTCGGTTGACTTTCTCCCTAACCCTAATTTTTTTGCTATGTTCATCGTGCCGTAACTCCTCATCCGTAGCTCCGTTTTGGGCATATAGCATATGAAAATGTTCGTCTCAGAGAGCATATCATTTCATTCCATTGCATCATTTTAATTTGAGTTCATATTGATGCCCAAAATGCTGTTAGAAGAGTGCTACTTGAGATAATTGCCAGATCTGCTGCTCCATTTAGATATTTGTCATTTTTGCCATGATTAATGTGTGCATGATATGCCCATGAGCTCTACATATGTTTTGTTAAGGGTTTTGCCATCTTTCCAGAGGTGCAACCCATGTATTTTTGTGATGTGTGTGGTGACTAGCACGAGCTTGCAAAGTGAGGCACTTGGTAATGCTGATTTCAGGGACTTGGCATTTCCACTAAGTCCTTGACCTGTTTATCTCATATGGCCATATGTTCATGTTGTTTCCTAGTGATCCGTGCCTCTTTTGAGGATGATCAGTAAGGATGTTTTATTAATCTTGTAGTGCTCTATCCATACATGTCTTTGTTTGCAATTATGGAGCACCCTAGCTTGAGTCAATCGAGATCTACTTTTGCTACTTCATGAATCTGGGCAGATTGTCTACTTGTTAGCAATTTTGCCGAGAATGTTGTAGTTGCTCCGTGCATGCTATGTTATTGTTCTTGCCACTTCTAGCTTGCATTTTGTGTATTATTTATGGGTGTATGCTTAGATTATCATGACTTGCTCCGTAGTGAGTGCATCGAGCTCGTAAACATGCCTACTTGATATCTGTTTTCAGCATGCTCCAGTTTTCACTAAGTCTGTGATCTGATAATGTTTTTGCCCTGTTCACATGCTTGCAATTGTATTTTCTGATCCCTTTTGGCTCAAGGTCACTAAGGGAATTTTGTTAAGCTCTTTGAGTAGCTCCATGCCATGCTTTACTTTGCCATATTCAGGTCCTGTAGCATATAGTTTTGTTGCTCCGAAGAGTGCTATCTGATCTGAAATTCCAGACAAGTGTTAATTTCACTAAGTCTGAAATATGTTTGCCATATGCAGTTTTGCCATGCTTGTTTGAACCTATTAATGGATGAATTGGCCTTAGATCAGTGCTAGACTTTTGTTAAGCATCATTAATGCATCCCTGCCATGTATTTTGTTGTCATGTTTGGGTGCTGTAGCTTGTTCATCTCTTTGCATTTAGATGGCTACTTGGTGTAAATCGCAGACCGGTGTCATATTTGAATTGCTTGCCATTTCCAAACCGTAACTCCGATTCCAACGTTCTTTATATCGTTTTCAAGCGATTTCATATCATCTTTCCAGTGGCACACTTGGATACCCAAGTTGAGGCTAGGTTCATGCATCCCTTGTCAAATCTTGCATATGCATCCCGCATAGCATACCATCCTTGCATCATATTGTTTGATCCTTGCACGTGGTTGATTGTGTCCTTGTTGCTTGTTTGTCTTGTTTGGGTAGAGCCGGGAGACGAGTTCGCTAACGAGGAGCCCGTTGAGTTTGCTTTCGAGGATCCAGTCAACTCTGACCACTTTGCAGGCAAGATGATCATACCCTCGAAATCACTACTATCTTTGCTTTGCTAGATGCTCGCTCTTTTGCTATGCCAATGCTACGATGCCTACCACCTGCTTTCAAGCCTCCCAAATTGCCATGTCAAACCTCTAACCCACCATCTCCTACCAAACCGTTGATTGGCTATTTTACCGCTTTGCTCAGCCCCTCTTATAGCGTTGCTAGTTGCAGATGAATTCCGTCAAGATTTCAGAGCTCATCATATTCCTCAGAGCGTGGTTGAAAGCAAGCGTGCGGAATTCCGCAACCTGAAGCAAGGCTCTTTGTCTGTCTATGACTACAACAAGTTGTTTCAGAAGCTCGCCCGCTTTTCTAAGCAGGACGTCCCTGATGAGAAGAGCATGATATACCAGTTCAGGGGTGGTCTCAAAGAAGAAATTCAGCTAGCTCTTGTTCTCTTTGAGCCCTTGAGGTATGATGAGTTCTACAACATGGCATTGAAGCAAGAGGTCGCTCAACTGAGGTGTGATGCTTCCAAGAAGCGAGTCAGAGATGCTACTCCTTCTTCCTCTACTCAAGTGGCCAAGCAGCAGAAGTATCGGCTTCCTCCTCCGTTCCGTCAGCCGTATCAGCAGAAGAGCAAAGGTGGCAGTGGATCTTCCCACCCACCCAACCCTGGCTTTCAGAACAAGACTTTGTCTCAAGCTCCAAGATCGAGTGCTCCGTATCACCGTCCGCTTTCAGAGGTCACGTGCAACAAGTGCCAACAGAAGGGTCACTATGCCAACAAGTGTCTCAACCAGAGGCGTCTTCCTCCTCCTCCTCCTGTGAGATCAGAAAGTACAGCTGTGGTCAAGCATAACCCCAAGCACACCAAGGTCAACTTGATGAATGCAGCTCAGGCAGAGGACTCGTCAGATGTCATCATGGGTAACCTTCCAGTTAACGATATTCCTGCAAAAGTTCTTTTTGACACGGGTGCATCGCATTGTTTCATCTTGAGACCGTTTTCATCTAAGCATGGTTTGGCTTTGCAAATTTTGCCTAGTCCATTAGCAGTTGTCTCTCCCGGCAGGCGCATGCATGCTAACTCCATTGCTCCAGAGGTTACTATCACCTTGGGTGACTACAAGTTTCTGGCTTCTCTAACGGTTCTTGGTGACTCGGATATTGATCTTATTCTTGGAATGGATTGGCTTTCTAAGCACAAGGCTCAGCTTGATTGTGCTGCCAGGCAGATTCAATTGACTCATTTGTCTGAGGATGTAATTGTCTTTGTCGCTCGGGATTATACCATCCGTCTGTTTTCTCTCAATGAGAAGGGTGAACTAGATGCGATCTTGCAAATTCCAGTCGTTTGCGAATATCAAGACGTCTTTCCAGAAGAGCTTCCAGGAATGCCTCTGCACCGGCCAGTTGAATTCGTTATTGATCTTGAGCCTGGCACGGAACCTGTGTGCAAGCGTCCTTATATGCTCGGACCTGAAGAGTTGAAGGAGCTGAAGAAGAAACTCAATATTCAAGAAAGAATGGGTCTCATCCGGCCTAGTTCTTCTCCGTGGGGTTGTGGCGTTCTTTTTGTGAAGAAGAAGGATGGAACGGACCGGCTTTGTGTTGATTACCGTCCATTGAACAAGAAGACCATGAAGAACAAATACCCACTCCCCAACATCAACGAGCTGTTCGAACAACTCAAAGGTGCCCAAGTATTCTCCAAGCTTGATCTTCGTATGGGTTATCATCAGATTCGAATCCGTGAGCAAGATATTCCCAAGACGGCTTTCAAGACAAGCTATGGTTCATATGAATACACTGCCATGTCTTTTGGCCTCGTCAACGCTCCTCCGAGTTTCTCTCGCATGATGAACTTCATCTTCAACGCCTACACCAATGACTTCATTTTGGTCTATCTCGACGACATTCTGGTTTTCTTGAAGAACAAGGAAGATCATGCCAAGCACTTGCCTGTGGTACTCGATAAGTTGAGGGAACACAAGTTCTACGCCAAGTTCTCCAAGTGCGAATTTTGGCTCGATGAGGTTCTTTATCTTGGTCATATCATCTCTGCCAAGGGCATTGCGGTGAATCCTGAGAAGGTGTCTGCAATTGTGAATTGGGAACCTCCTCAGAACGTGAAGCAACTCCGTAGCTTCCTCAGTCTCGCAAGCTACTGTCGAAGATTCGTTGAAAACTTTTCTAAGATCGCGAAGCCTCTCTGAAATCTTCTCCAGAAGCACGTCAAGTACGTTTGGTCTCCGGAGTGTGACATTGCTTTCAACACTTTGAAAGAGAAATGGATCATTGCTCCAGTTCTGACTCCGCCTGATGAATCCAAGCTGTACGAGGTCTTTTGTGATGCCTCTCTCCAAGGTCTTGGCGTAGTGTTGATGCAAGAGAAGAAAGTTGTTGCTTATACCTCTCGCCGGTTGAAGCCCAATGAGAAGAACTACCCCACTCATGATCTCAAGTTGGCGGCAGTTGTGCATGCTCTTTTGACTTGGAGACATCTCTTATTGGGAAGAAAAGTGGACATTTTCACTGATCACAAGAGTCTCAAGTACATCTTCACTCAGCCTAATCTCAACCTCAGGCAAACTCGATGGGTCGAAATGATTCAAGAGTATAATCCGAGTATCGAGTATACTCCAGGCAAGGACAATGTGATTGATGATGCATTAAGCAGGAAGGCTTATTGCAACAGTCTGATTCTCAAGCCTTATCAACCCGAGCTTTGTGAAGCTTTCCGCAAACTTAATCTGCAAGTTGTTCCTCAAGGTTTCCTCGCCAACCTTAAAGTCTCTCCTACCTTGGAAGACTAGATTCGCCAAGCCCAGCTTCTTGATGCTATGGTGAAAAAGGTGAAGATTGGGATTGCCAAGAGTCAACCCAAGTACAAGTGCTACCGCCTTGATGACAGGGATACTCTTTTCTTCGAGGATCGTATTGTTGTACCCAAAGGTGAACTTCGTAAAGTGATCATGAACGAGGCTCACAATTCTCTCCTCTCCATCCACCCTGGGAGCACGAAGATGTATCAGGACCTTAAGCAGGCTTATTGGTGGACTCGAATGAAGCGCGAGATTGCTCAGTTCGTAAATGAATGTGATGTCTGCAGAAGAGTGAAGGCAGAACACAAAAGGCCAGCTGGTCTCCTCCAACCTCTTGCCATTCCAGAATGGAAGTTTGACCACATTGAGATGGACTTCGTGACTGGGTTTCCAAAGTCCAAGCGTGGCAATGATGCTATATTCGTTGTCATCGACAAACTCACCAAAGTGGCTCACTTTCTGCCTATCAAAGAGTCGATCACTGCAACTCAATTGGCGGAGCTCTATACCTCTCGAATTGTCTCTCTGCATGGTATTCCACAAGTGATCTCTTCAGACCGTGGCAGCATCTTTACCTCCAAGTTTTGGGATTCTTTTCAGAAGGCCATGGGCACCAGCATCCGTTTCAGCATAGCTTTCCATCCTCAAACTAGCGGTCAAGTCGAGCGTGTCAACCAGATTCTTGAAGATTTGCTCAGGGCTTGTGTGATCTCCTTCGGCATGAAGTGGGAGGATTGTCTTCCTTATGCTGAATTCTCCTACAACAACAGTTTTCAAGCAAGTTCGGGCAAGGCCCCATTTGAAATTTTGTATGGCAGGAAGTGCCGTACCCCTGTCAACTGGTCTGAAACCGGTGAACGTCAGCTTTTGGGTAATGACTTAATCACAGAGGCAGAGGAAATGTGCAAAGTCATTCGAGATAACCTCAAAGCCCAGAAGAGCTACTATGATAGTAAGCACCGTGATTTGGCTTTCGAGATCGGAGATCATGTTTACCTCCGCGTCTCTCCTATGAAAGGTACTGTCGCTTCGGTATCAAAGGGAAGCATGCCCCCAGATACGTGGGACCTTTCAAGATTGTTAGCAAGAGAGGCGACCTCGCCTATCAACACGAGCTTCCTTCAAACTTTGCAAATGTTCATGACGTGTTCCATGTCTCTCAGCTTCGAAAGTGCTTCAAGACTCCTGACCACACCGTCAACTTCGAGGACATTGAGCTCCAAGAAGATCTATCCTATCGTGAGCAACCCGTTGCTATTCTTGAAGAGACTGAGCGCAAGACTCGCAACAAGTTAATCAAATTCCTCAAAGTCAAGTGGTCACACGATTCCGACCGTGAAGCTACCTGGGAACGCGAGGATCACCTCCGTTCTGAGTACCCGGCGTTCTTTCAGTCCTAGATCTCGGGACGAGATCCTTTCGTAGTGGTGGAGTGTTGTAACACCCCGGATATGACTTTCCCAATATGTATTCCAACTCTTGCCATTTCCGGCGTTAAGTTATTTTATTTTCTCGGGTTCGGGTCTTTGTCTCCGTGTGTTGTTATCATTGTCATGCATCTCATATCATGTCATCATGTGCATTGCATTTGCATACGTGTTCATCTCATGCATTCGAACATTTTCCCCGTTGTCCGTTTTGCATTCCGGCGCTTCGTTCTCCTCCGGTGGTCATTTCTACATTTCTTTCGTGTGTGGGGATTAAACATTTCCGGGTTGGACCGAGACTTGCCAAGCGGCCTTGGTTTACTATCGGTAGACCACCTGTCAAGTTTCGTACCATTTGGACTTCGTTTTATGCTCCAACGGTTAACCAAGGGACCGAAAAGGCCTCGTGTGTGTTGCAGCCCAACACCCCTCCAAGTTGGCCCAAAACTCACCTAAACCCTCTCCATCATCTAGAGCGTTCGATCATGATCGTGTGGCCGAAAACCGCACCTCATTTGGACACTCCTAGCTCCCTCAATGTCTATATAAAGAACCTCTCCTAAAAATCCTGGATCCCCTCCATCCCTAACCTCAGATCCTCTCCCTCTGCGCGCCGGACAGCGTCCGCCGGCGCCGGACGTGTCCGCCCAGCCCCGCCACCACCACGTGTCGCCACCCTGTTCGCCACCTCCCGTGCCCACATCGCCGCGCCGCGCGGGCCCGCAAGGCCCGTGGCCGGCCCTCCCGCCGCCCGACTGGGCCGAGCCGCCCCAGCCGGCGCCGCCCGCGTCTTCCCCGCGCCCGGCCACTCCGAGCCGCCGCCGACCGAGGCCGCCTACGCCAGCCGCCCTGCCACTCGACGCCGGCCGCCGCACGCCCGCCCGATGCGCCGCCTCGCCCGTCGGCCGCCGCCTCACCGCCGTCCGCCGACCGCGGCCGCCATCGCCACCGCCGGCTCCGGCCTCCTCCTCCCCTTGTCGCCGGATCCTCCAAGCGTCAAGTCCGGCCGCCGTCTCCCACAGCTCCGGTAAACCTCGTAAATCGCGCCCGGATCCCGATCTGGATCTGAGATCCAAAACTCGGTTGACTCTCTCCCTGACCCTAATTTTTTTGCTATGTTCATTGTGCCATAACTCCTCATCCGTAGCTCCGTTTTGGGCATATAGCATATCAAAATGTTCGTCTCAGAGAGTACATCATTTCATTCCGTTGCATCATTTTCATTTGAGTTCATCTTGATGCCCGAAATGCTGTTAGAAGAGTGTTACTTGAGATAATTGCCAGATCTGCTGCTCCATTTAGATATTTGTCATTTTTGCCATGATTAATGTGTGCATGATATGCCCATGAGCTCTACATATGTTTTGTTAAGGGCTTTTCCATCTTTCCAGAGGTGTAACCCATGTATTTTTGTGATGTGTGTGGTGACTAGCACGAGCTTGCAAAGTGAGGCACTTGGTAATGCTGATTTCAGGGACTTAGCATTTCCACCAAGTCCTTGACCTGTTTATCTCATATGGCCATATGTTCATGTTGTTTCCTAGTGATCCGTGCCTCTTTTGAGGATGATTAGTAAGGATGTTTTATTAATATTGTAGTGCTCTATCCATCCATGTCTTTATTTCCAATTATGGAGCACCCTAACTTGAGTCAATCGAGCTCTACTTTTGCTACTTTGTGAATCTGGGCAGATTGTCTACTTGTTAGCGATTTTGCCGAGGATGTTGTAGTTGATCCGTGCATGCTATGTTATTGTTCTTGCCACGTCTAGCTTGCATTTTGTGTATTCTTAATGGGTGTATGCTTAGATTATCATGACTTGCTCCGTAGTGAGTGCATCGAGCTCGTAAACATGCCTACTTGATATCTGTTTTCAGCATGCTCCAGTTTTCACTAAGTCTGTGATCTGATTATGTTTTTGCCATGTTCACATGCTTGCAATTGTATTTTCTGATCCCTTTTGGCTCAAGGTCACTAAGGGAATTTTGTTAAGCTCTTTGAGTAGCTCCATGCCATGCTTTCCTTTGCCATGTTCAGGTCCTGTAGCATGTAGTTTTGTTGCTCCAAAGAGTGCTATCTAATCTGAAATTCCAGACAAGTGTTAATTTCACTAAGTCTAAAATCTGTTTGCCATATGCATTTTTGCCATGCTTGTTTGAACCTATTAATGGATGAATTGGCCGTAGCTCAGTGCTAGACTTTTGTTAAGCATCATTAATGCATCCCTGCCATGTATTTTGTTGTCATGTTTGGGTGCTTTAGCTTGTTCATCTCTTTGCATTTAGATGGCTACTTGTTGTAAATCGTAGACCAGTGTCATATTTGAATTGCTTGCCATTTCCAAACCGTAACTCCGATTCCGACGTTCTTTATATCGTTTTCAAGCGATTTCATATCATCTTTCCAGTGGCACACTTGGATACCTAAGTTGAGGCCAGGTTCATGCATCCCTTGTCAAATCTTGCATATGCATCCCGCATAGCATACCATCCTTGCATCATATTGTTTGATCCTTGCACGTGGTTTATTGTGTCCTTGGTGCTTGTTTATCCTGTTTGGGTAGAGCTGGGAGACGAGTTCGCTAACGAGGAGCCCGTTGAGTTTGCTTTCGAGGATCCAGTCAACTCTGACCACTTTGCAGGCAAGATGATCATACCCTCGAAATCACTACTATCTTTGCTTTGCTAGATGCTCGCTCTTTTGCTATGCCAATGCTACGATGCCTACCACTTGCTTTAAAGCCTCCCAAATTTCCATGTCAAACCTCTAACCTACCATGTCCTAGCAAACCGTTGATTGGCTATATTACCGCTTTGCTCAGCCCCTCTTATAGTGTTGCTAGTTGCAGGTGATGATTGGAGACCGTTCCTTGTTGGAACATTTATTTACTTGTTGGGATATCATTATATTATCTTGTTATCTTAATGCATGTATACACTTGGTAAAGGGTGGAAGGCTCGGCCTCTCGCCTAGTGTTTTGTTCCACTCTTGCCGCCCTAGTTTCCGTCATATCGGTGTTATGTTCCCGGATTTTGCGTTCCTTACGCGGTTGTGTTATAATGGGAACCCCTTGATAGTTCGCCTTGATTAAAGCTTTTCCAGCCATGCCCAACCTTGGTTTTACCATTTGCCACCTAGCCTCTTTTTCCCTTGGGTTTCCGGAGCCCGTGGGTCATCTTATTTTAACCCCCCTCCCCCCGGGCCAGTGCTCCTCTGAGTGTTGGTCCACCTGTTAGCTGCCGGTGGCCACCAGGGGCAACTCTGGGCTGGCCTACCCGTACCTAAGACAATCTGAGTGTGCCCTGAGAAAGAGATATGTGCAGCTCCTATCGGGATTTGTCGGCACATTCGGGCGGTGTTGCTGGTCTTGTTTTAACCTGTCGAAGTGTCTTGAAGAACCGAGGTACCGAGTCTGATCAGAACGTCTCGGGAGGAGGTCTATTCCTTCGTTGACCGTGAGAGCTTGTCATGGGCTAAGTTGGGACTCCCCTGCAGGGATTTGAACTTTCGAAAGTCGTGCCCGCGGTTATGGGCAGATGGGAATTTGTTAATGTCCGGTTGTAGATAACTTGAACCTTAACTTAATTAAAATGAATCAATAGTGTGAGTTACCGTGATGGTCTCTTCTCGGCGGAGTCCGGGAAGTGAACACGGTGTTGGAGTAATGCTTGCGCAGGTTGCTCTCTAGTTCTCGCTCGCGCTTTGCCTCCTCTTCTCGCTCTCTTTTGCGAACAGGATAGCCACCATATTTGCTAGTCGCTTGCTGCAGCTCCACATATTTACCTTGCCTTACCTATAAGCTTAAATAGTCTTGATCGCGAGGGCGCGAGATTGCTGAGTCCCTGTGGCTCACAGATTGCTATTACACCAGATGCAGGGCCTGATGATTCCGCTCCAGGTGACGCGCTTGAGCTCAAGTGGGAGTTCGACGAGGACTCTCAACGATACTATGTTTCCTTTCCTGATGATCAGTAGTGGTGCCCAGTTGCGGGTGATCGGGACCAGGTCGCATGTTGGGTTATCTTTTATTTTGGCGCTGTAGTCGGGCCATGAGTGTTTGGATGATGTAATGTTATTTATGTACCTTGATTGACGTGGCGAGTGTAAGCCAACTATGTTATCTCCCCTTTTATTATCTATATTACATGGGATGTTGTGAAGATTGCCTAACTTGCGACATATGCCTTCAATGCGATTATGCCTCTAAGTCGTGCCTCGGCACGTGGGAGATATAGTCGCATCGAGGGTGTTACACCCATCACAAGCTCTCACGGTCAACGAAGGATATTCCTTCTCCTAGGAAGACCCGATCAGTCTTGGAATCCCAGTTACAAAACATTTCGACAATGGTAAAACAAGACCAGCAAAGCCACCCAATGTGCCGACAAATCCCGATAGGAGTTGCACGTATCTCATTCTCAGGGCACACCGGATGAGCACTCCGTACAACTAAAACTAACCCTCGAGTTTGCCCGAGGTGGCGCTGCAAAGGACTCTAGTTCGAACCAACACTCAGAGGAGCACTGGCCCGGGGGGGTGGGGGTTTAAAATAAAGATGACCCTTGAGTCTGAAGAACCCAAGGGAAAGGTATATGGTGGTAGGTAGGCAAATGGTAAAACCAAGGTTGGGCCTTGCCGGAGGAGTTTTACTCAAGGCGAACTGTCAAGGGGTTCCCATAACACCCAACCGCGTAAGGAATGCAAAAATCAAGGAACATAACACCGGTATGACGGAAACTAGGGCGGCAAGAGTGGAACAAAACACCAGGCATAAGGCCGAGCCTTCCACCCTTTACCAAGTATATAGATGCATTAAAGTAAATAAGATATAATAATGATATCCCAACAATATCCATGTTCCAACATGGAACAAACTTCATCTTCACCTGCAACTAACAATGCTATAAGAGGGGCTGAGCAAAAGCGGTAACATGGCCAAACAACGGTTTGCTAGGAAAGGTGGGTTAGAGGCTTGACATGGCAATATGGTAGGCATGATATAGCAAGTGGTAGGTAGCGCGACATAGCGATAGAACGAACAACTAGCAAAGCAAAGATAGAAGTGATTTCGAGGGTATGCTCATCTTGCCTGCACTGATCTCAGAGTTGTCGAAATCTTGATCCTCGTAAGCGTACTCAACAAGTTCCTCGGTCACGTACTCGTCTCTCGGCTCTACCCAAAGCAATAACACAAGCAAATGAACAACAATCAATCACGGTGCAGTGCATAAGCAACATGATGCAAAACATGGCATGATATGCAAGACATGATATGCAATGCATATGCGTGCTCCATAAGGGAAAGAATGAGCAAGACATCAAATTGGAAAACCAAGTATGCCACTAGAAATATGAGATGATTTCGGTTGAAATTGATATAAAGATCGCCGGAAACGGATGCACGGTTGGCAAATGGCAAGCAAAACAAGAATGACACAATTCTGCGATTAACAGCACGATGCCACTTAGAATGCAACAAGAAACTAAGCTACTGCATTCCAGCATAGCAACAAAGCATATGGCAGTGATGTACATGAGATGCTTGACAAAACATGAACACTGAGCTATGGCTAAATCACAAAAGAGCAGGTTCAAACAAGCATGGAAAAAGTGCAAAAGATATCAGCATCACAGACTTCGTGAAAAATACTAACATGTCAAAACAACATCAGGAAGTAATGTTTAGAGCAAGCAAACAACATGCTACAGGAACATATCATAGAAAACAAAGGCATGGCTTGATTCTAATAAATGCATAGAAAAAAAGTCACTTACTGATCTTGAGCCAAAAAGGCACAAAAGATATGATGGCACCCATGTAAACATAGCAAGTTTTATTAACAGTTTCAGACTTAGCAGATTTATGAAGGCAACTTTGCGAGCTCATGCCACTCACCACAAAGCATTGCATGAGAATATAAGAATACCAATAGCAAGATGACATGTTCATGAAGCTAACCATGGCAATAGCATGGATCACTACCAACAACTATGGCAATATTGATTAACATGTTAACATTCTGCCACGAACATTTTATAGCAAAAGTAGAGCAAAAACGTGACATGTTAGAGCACTCCATAATTGCAAACAGGGGCATAGATGGATAGAGCATAACCACATGTTCAAAACATCGTTACTGAAGTATCCCAAAATAAGCATGGATGCTACTGTAGCATCAAGTTTACATGGCATCAAAATAACAACAGGAAAAGACTTAGCAAAATCATAAGTCTCTGAAAACATCAACATTGTGGAACCTACTTTGCATGCTTGTTATAGTCACCACATAGATCACAAAAATACAATACAAGCACCCCTATAAAGATGGCATATTTTAGTTCAAAAGACATGTAGACCTCAAACTCATACGATGCACACATCAAATGCAACAAAAATGACAAAACCTCATGATCTAATAAGTACCAGCAGTTAACATTTTATAGCACTCTTGCATCAATGAAAATTGCATCATAAAGAGCGGTATCATGCATGGAAATGCTACTGGCATGAAGAGCTCAACGAGACGAACAATTTGATATATCATATGCATGAATCGGAGCACCGAGCATATAGATATGGCATGCCAAAGCTAGCACCAAAATATTGTAGATCTGGGGACTTAGAGAAATTCAACCTTGGGAAAAAGTCAACGCAGCATCGGACGGAGCAGGATGGCGCAATGCGGTTCGATCCGGGCGTTTGGATGCCGGGATTGGTGGATCTTGTCCACCCTCCGGTGGATCCGGCTCCGACGAGCTCCGGCGAGCCGGTGGAGGAGGCGGGCGACGCGGCGTGCGGTGGAGGCGGGGCTCCCGGTGGCGGCGCGACGGATCCAGGCGCGGCGGCGACGCGGAAGCCGAGGCGGTGAGGCAGCGGCTGGACGGCACGGGAGGTGGCCGGACGCGCGCGGGCGCTGCCGGCAGCGGCGGATCCGCGGTGGCCGGCCTCGGGCCCGACGGGCTTCGGTGGTGGCCGGCGGTTGCACGCCATGTGGCGGCTCGCCGTTCGATGGGACGGAGGCGGACGCTTCCGGCCGGAGCGAGCACGTCCGGTGGCGCGGAGGAGGATGGAGCTAGGGTTTGGACTGTGCGAAAAATTCGGAGGGGGTCACATATTTATAGGTAGAGGGAGTTTGGGGTGTCCAAATGAGGTGTAGTTTTCGCCCACATGATCGTGATCTGACGACGGAGGACATGGAGATGGTTTAGATGGGTTATTGGGCCGTTTTAGAGGGGCGTTGGGCTGCAACACACAAGAGGCTTTTGCAGTTACCCGGTTAACCGTTGGAGCATCAAACGGCCTCCAAATGGAAAAAAATTTGACAGGCGGCCTACCGATGGTGTACCAAGGCCACTTGACAAATCTCGGCCCATTCCGAGAATGTTTTTCCCCGCTCACGAAAAGAGACAAGAGGGGTGTGCCGGTGCACGTGGGAGTGTCGGATTGCGAAACAAATAACGGGGAAAATGCTCGAATGCATGAGACGAACACGTAGGCAAATGTGATGCACATGATGACCTGATATGAAATGCATGACATGAACAAAAAGCAAAATGAAGACAAAACCCAACCACAAAGGGAATCTCATAACTTAAAGCCGAAAATGGCAAGAGTCGGAGTTACAAATATGGCAAGTTACATCCGGGGTGTTATACACATACACATAACGAACACACGCACACATGCAGGTGTGCAACACTGACACGTACACATGCACTCACGAACACACGCACGTACGCACACATGCATGCAACACTGAAACGTACAGATGCACGCACACAACACTTGCACGCCTGCATGCACACAACACACGATGCAAGACACACGCTCAACCTATACGTGCATGCACCCTTTGTTAAGGACATGGATTGTTACGGGTATTAATCAATCTTATCTGTGATAAGCAAAACATTGATGTTTGAAGTGGTCTTTATGAATCACAACATATCGAACACGCTATCAACGTATATATGAAAAAAATTAAAATTCTCTTACATTATATAGTAGGCTTATCTAGATGAAATAGATGACGTCACACTCAATGAACAATGATCGGTTTATGAAATGCCCACTTCTGACCGCCCTGGCGCACCAAAAGTTCCTCTGCCGTGCGCTGCCTGCGTTGGGTCACTGACATGCAGGCCATGTACCCAAAGAGCCCACACATCAATGGAAGAACGACACGGTGTCGTACGTCAGAGTCGAGGGCGCCACTCAATGCACGCCCGGCTGAACACGCCTCCTTGCCGCATTCAAGCGCCTCCATGAAACCCGTTTGGAAGCCGAGAAACCCACTCTGGACACACGCCCGTTCATGACCGAGCCGACATTAAACGCAACGCCGGCCGAGCTCCTCCCATCCGCCGTCCATTTAATCTCCTATTTAAACGAGGCCAAACGCCAGTCAAGAATCACACACCTCCGTCGTTCCCCTATCCCCCCCTTCACTATTTTGTCCACTCTTACAATTGCTTATGAAGAGTAGTTATCCTACATCCAAGCCGGCTGGGTGGCCCGCCGAGCCCGCGGGATACGAGCTATGCAGCTCGCTGATCCACGTCCCTCCCCTCGCCCGACGGAGCCAGTTGCCGCCCCAAGCCGGTGCGCGGTTCAGCAACTTGCCACTCCAGGCCAGCTCGACGAGGAGCGGCGCACAGGTGCCGTCGCAGCCGTCCATGCCGCTGCCTCATACCGCGCCTCCCGTGTCTGTGACCGCGTCTCCCGTTTCTGTGGCCCATACTCCCATGCCGATGGCCGCGCCATGCAAGCAGAGACAGAAGCTGGGTGTGCGGAGAGTGACGAGTCGGCGGCCAGCGCCTCCGCGTCCGCCGCCATCATTGAGGAGAAGTAGAACATGGGAGGCCGCCGCCGCTTGGATCCCGTGAAGGCCACCGCGGAGGCGATGCCGGCATACACAGTAGGTGTCTTGCCGGATCATTTTGTTGCGAGGACCTTCGTCGACCCCGCATGGGCTGCATGGAAGCAGAGAAGCCCCCTTCCACCGTCATCTTCGGTTTCGGCAGTGGGGAAGCGATCCATCCTTTGCGTTGAAGCATATACCTCGGGGGCTCCCGGCAGTCTGGTGATCGTGCTGCCGGACAGGAGGAACACATATGGATCAGCGGGCAACCATTTAGGCAAGGTATTATATACCTGTGCTGTCCAGAACTAGCACCGCTTAGTTGATTTGAATGTAATGAAATCCGTCATGTTTGTATCAAAATCCAGTATTTTATATGAATTCCGTCATTGTTTATATGAAATATCGCCGTGTTTGCATGAATTTCGTCCGGTGGGTTGAGTTTCTGTCAGAATGTGTGCGACTATGGTTGGATGGCGTAATATGAGGGTCGCTAGTCGGTCTGCGGCCGGCTCGGGCGGTGTGGTGGGACAAAAAAAGCACGGCTCGTGCGAGCTCATCTCCAACGTGCATGTTGGAGGATGCATGAGCACCCGAGCCATTGCTCGTTCATCGGTGGCAAAGGCACCAGTGGGCAAAAGGTCGCCAATATTTTGGCTACCCCAGGCAAGATCCAAACAGCCCCTCCGAGCAGATTCAAATCCCTCGTTCGCCATGAAATTTTACCATGTGTTGTTTTCATGGACTAGCAAGATGCTTGTGCATTGCACGGAACATAAAGATGCATTTTTTTATAAAACACCTGTTGTGATTGACCCATGCAGGAGTAATCCCATGTGTAAAAACTAATGATATCTCAGGAATTTTATCGGGAAAATGGTATCTCGAGAATTTCATCAAAAAATGATATCTCGAGAAAGATGAGAGATAAGGTGAGGAGGAGTGGGGCATGGTGGTGACTGTTGGTCGGACTGGGCGGAGGCATGGGGATGGATGGCGCATTATGTCTAGGTTTGTATCTCTCCCACACATACTCCCGTCTCTTTCCCAACCACACCCGCGCGGGTACACTGTGGAGCTCATTTCTGTATGAAAAGGAAGCCCACATGGTAATTTGACACGTGTATTGGTTGTCCACTTGATGGAGGATCGTCTACCATGGGTGAACAAAAAAATTGCGACTTGACGTGTGATGTTAAAAAAAGAGGCAAACCATGTGGGACCTACCTTAGAGGCAAGGCTCTATACACTTGAGATGCTTTGTATGTATTACTTTTTATGTGTCCCGTCAACTCGTAGAACGAGGAGAAGCTTGCTTACTACGTCGTCTCCCCCGCCCACGGGTGAAGTGGCTCACATGACGAGGTGAAGCTTGCGCCCGCTCCCTCGCCCACGCGCGCGGTGGCTCGCATGATGAGGAGAACATTTTACAATTCCCTTCGTTTATTCCTCGTCCCTACCTTTATTAGAGATATTATCATATTGTTTGGAATATACAGTGGTATATAGGAGTAGTACTCTACATCAATTTCCTTGGAGTCTGTGGTGCAACAAGCTACCCTAGCCTATGTTACTACTCCCTCCTTTCCAGTTTATGGCTCAATTTCAAAATCTCTCCAACCAAGGTATATGGTGAGTGGTGGAATTAATTTTGTAGTTTGCACAAGTAATGTACGCTCGTTTTTCTCAAGAAGTTATGTTTACCGAGGCATTAATTAGAACGAATGCATGCATGACCACTAAATTTCCATGAACTTGTACATGCATTGGTGAGTTTTCTCTTGACAATGCTTGCATCGGGTGATTTAACGCACCTCAAAATCCAACATGTGATGGTACTACTACTACTACTAGTAGTAGTAGAATTGAGACTTATAAAACGGAAAAAGGAATTTTTTTAGACGAGCCCTACAAACCAGAAAGGATGGAGTAGTAAGTAGTATACTACCTCCATAGTGGGTACGTACTCCGTAAAATCATATTTTCCCAAAACTAAGTCGTTCAACCTTTATTTGCTTGTTTCCCTTCCTGCCTCGTTGCCTCGAACAGACTATGCCAAACTCCCCTGCCTGCCACGCGGGAAAAGACCCGCCCTCGCCTTTTTCTAGTCCGGGTTTGTATCGATGGATCGCGCGAAGCAGCAAAAACCAAGTTATGTCTTGTACTCCTCCATCGACGCTCGCTTTCATGAATTATATACTTCCTCTAGCCGACATGTGGGACATATAGCAATTGGGTCGACGTATCATGCACCAAATAACAGTGCAGAACAGCAGGGGGACGCACCCCGGTCGTACCGCCCCAGAAGTAGTAATGAGCACTGAGACGTTAAATCACAATGTCACACCTTCCCAGACGGGCGAAGCAACCATTATTTCACACTTCACTTCGCCATCATCTCCTTCGAGAAAACCACATAAGTATTTCTTCTGCCATTGTTCTGCCTCAAGAGGGACACACGCATCGCCTTGGTACATCATGACACATGGGCCGCATGACAGGCCATGCTCCCCTGTCCATCACTCGGTAAAATAACCTCATTTTTACTACTTCCTCCGTATCGGTTTACAGGGCATGCATGTCATTCTAGGTTGATAATTTAACTGGCTATATATGTGATGAACAGTATATGTTCAGAAACTACATCCACTTAAGAATCCAATGATATACTTTTTGTGACATAGTAACTCATATTTAGTTAGTCAAATGGATGACCGAGAACTACGTCTGCACCCTATAATCCGAGAAAGAGAGGGTAGTACAATATGTACCTTTTTAGATCAATATAGTTGGGATTCACCAAGGAGCAAAACCAAGTGGTAGGCTGCTCCTGTCGTGTTGAGGTAGCAACTCAAGCAGGGTCAGTCTGCACACGAAATGGTGACACACTTAAGAGGGCCCCTTTGGCCGACATGTGGCACATCCACCATATTGTTCCACATGCGATGCACCAAATTACAGCTCGGATCAGCGGTTGGCCTTGGAGGAACCCCAATCGTAGCACCGCAGTAGTAGTGAATGGGCGATGGGGGGTCAAATCGCAAAGCCCCACCTTTCCTGCATTAAGCTGGACGGACGAAGAAACCATCATTTCACTCTAGGGCGCAAGAGCATAAAGAAAATAGAAAACCAATGATGTGTGCGACAGCTACCTAGGGCACCCTAGGGTTGGGGCCTCCACTACAAATCCATATTTTTTTGAAAGCGCCTCCACTACAAATCCGCTTCTCCCTCGTCCTCTTGAAGAAAACCGATGATGAGTGTGGCGGTAGGGTTTGTAGGAGTACTACAGTGTGCGGAGCCACATTGTAGTAAACGGGAGAGGGATTGAGTTCGAGTCGACGCCTTAATATGTGTGGGCCACTTGGTTTTATGGGAACGAGGCAACATTTTGGGTTTGGGGACCAGTGGAGATATACGTACAAAAAAGTATGGACATAGATTCGACCGAAAGGCAATGATGCATGGGCCCTGCATTTTGATATACCCGCGGCCGCGTGAAATTTGCTACTCTGCTCAAAACTACTAGTAAGGTACACATGCATTGAACACATGAGATTTGGAAATCAAATTATGAATAAATACACACTATAACATGTAAAGCTTTGAGTCATATATGCATCATGTAGATGTTCGTTTAGTTCCTATAGTTCATCTCATTCAAAATTAATTAGTTTTATAAAAAGGTTAAGATTCGTGGGATTGTGCATTGTAAAGCATAAAGTAAAAAACAAATAATGGCAATTCATTTAAAAAAAAGTTTGGGAAATTATGATACAGAAGATTCTAAAACAAAGGAGAAGTGCCTGTGTTTTGAGGTTTGTGCATTATGCTTAAGTTCAACCATGGAGTCTTCTAGATTGTACATGTGGCAGAATCTGGTGGAATGATGATGATATCCAACGGCCAGTAGTGCTCAGATTTGCCATCTCTGCACTGTCGGATTAGCTTCATCCAACGACCATCTTTCAAAGTTATTCACACACTATATAGGGGTATAGGTGTAGATAATGCATAAAAGTTCCTCCAAAAACATCTACTATAACTAATGGGAAGTGAATGTATGCTTAAAATGAAAAAAATGTAATACTACCTCCGTCTAGGTGTATAAGTCATCTTAGGTTTTTTTGCTAGTTAATAGCATTCCATGCAATGTGTTAACCATTGCATGTCATGGTTGAAAGTCTCAAGCCATTGAAAGCATGCACGGCCCACATCTCTTATTGGTTGATATGTCACGAAACAAGAAACTAGGAGGGAGTTAATGTACCATGCCAAAGTGTTTTGGGATTATTTGGTTTTCGGAATATGACTTACACACCTAGACAGAGGGAGTACAAAGAGAAAAAATGAATTGTTGTTAAAAGAATGACATTTCTAACAAAAATGTGAATGTGAACTACATCTGTGTGCACGTGACCAACACATACATTGTCAATACAAAATTTAATGCAAGAAATAACTTATGAGTAACATGCACAAATTGATGATGTGGTGCTTGCATGCATATAGTAGAAAAACAATGTGATTTATGACTTGCATGCATGGCGTGTTCTTGTGCCATAGTTGCATGTCTACGAAAAAGCTACTAGTGGGTTGTACTAGCTATTTAGGAATAGAAGATGTATACATGGAAGTTGTAGGGAAAGAGATGACATGTATCTCAATTCCTATGAGTAGGGATTGGAAAAGAGATGTCATTTGGTTCACATCATAGGAACTTTTGTATTGAATCTAGAGATGACATGTATCTCAATTCCTATGAGGAGGGATTATAAAAGATATGTCATTTGGTTCACATCATAGGAACTTTTCTATTGAATACACACTAATGTTTATTTTCCTTTGAAATTATGGGAGTATAGGAATCCATTCATATGAACCAAGTGGCTCTAAAGCTATAAAAATGATATCATGTTTATTTCCATTGAAATGTGGAGTATATGAATCTATTCCTATGAACCAATTGGCTCTAAAGGAAAAAATCCTATAAAAATCATATCATATAGAGTTCCTATGATATTCCTCCGCACCAAAGGATGGTTGAAATTGCTGCAGGTGATACGATGGACTTTCTCTGTAGATTCCTTCCCCACCTTTATAGTTACCTCTCGAAGATGAATGAAATGATATATATTGGGTATTCTATATGTGCATTTTGGTACACGAAAACCCGGCAAAAGTTTGCAAGGTTCTAATTTTCAATAAAGCTATATGCACTGCATTTTGGAACGGAGGGAGGAGCATACGGCAGTTGCTAACACTCACATGGAAGATTTGTGTGTAGGAGGTGTGGCGGCTCTGTTAAATGACATGGCAAAACTGACATTGTCGGATGCCGATCTAACAGTTCTTACGGCGTTCGTTGGGAAATGGCTTGTGGCGAACGTTTGTCAGATAATGATTTATAAACACATGCATTGCATTGATATGTGCCCCCTCTCTCTCACGCACACACGCACCCTCACGAGTCACGACTCTCCCGAGTCCTCTCGCACCTGCCGTCTATCTGCAGGTAGACGTCACACACATATGTGCTCTTCACGCCCTACCTTCAGAACTTCTAAAAAACAAAAGACATCGTGCACCTTTTATTTTAGCTCACACGTCACACACTTATACTATTACTCTTGTGGCGAACGTTCTTTGAGCATAGTATATTGTACTCTCACGAAGAGAAGCGGTGCAGGCACGCACTAGTTCTCTCACACCCACTCGCAGGTACACATAGGAGCACATTTTTTGAAGCTGGTACAACAAGATCACTCCACTATATATATAAGCAGGAGCCTTAGCGCTTGCTTTACTAGGGTTCTCTCTTTCACTCTCTCATGCTCTCCAGATCTAAGCAAGACATAGGTGGCCACACTCTCTCTCTCTGCTCATGGCTGGTCACAAATCTGGCCAGACCACCTCGACCGGGGCAGGGGTGTAGGTGCATTGTTCACGCTGTCGTCGGCAGCAAGGGAGGATACCAACGGCTACCCATGTGTCCCGACCGGCTGCCGTGCCATTCTCTCCGAGAGGGCGCCGGCTCAGGAGCGCCTCCGACCCCTTCTTCCTCCCTGCGGTATTGTGGCCAAGATGTGTCCTCCCGACGTCGTCTTTGCCACATGCCGATGACCCTCAGGTATTTATTCCTTCAAAACCTGCATTGCTCTACTACCCCAGCTTCCCACGTGGCTGCGTGTGGATCTTTTTCTACTTTCGTCGGCTGTTCCAAAGCCACCTAGCCTTTTACTATTATTAGAGGTAAAGCTAGTTCATACAGTCGAATCTAAGAGTTGGTTCAAACAGGGAAGAAAGTGGGAATGTTGTAGCATGAATCTAGGACTTGGTTCTAAGAGGAGACAGGGGAAAGTAGTAGATACTGGCTACCCAACCGGTCTCTTGGTTGAAAAGGTGAAGAAAGCATGATGGATGGTGAAGGGTGGGGGAAGTGGACATGTCTCTTGGTTGAAAAAGGAAAGAAAGTGAGGGGTGTTGGGGGACAACGCAAATGAGAATGAGCAGGTCTAGATTTCCTATGCTCACATAGGAAAATGTCGCCGAAGAGATAAAAAATGGAACAAATGCAGACATGATGCCTGAGTGTTTGCCGCTCTCGGCAACCACATCTGCCTCACCACTTTATGCCCTTGCTGTCCCTACGCCCATATCACTACCATTAATGTAAAATAACATGAAGCATTAAGCAATGCCACATAATGTCACTATAAGTAAGGGTCTAGTGACGTCGATAAATTGAAGTAATGTCACCACCATTTTATGAAGTGCTTCCGTCTTTGTTTATTTCCCATGAATTGTGTTTTGTAGTTACACTTAAATCTCACACCGCTAACATTGCTTCATCCCAGTGGAACTGCAAAAATTTGATTACATATTTACTGACCATGTGCTACTCTCATGACAGTAATACTAATGCTATTGTTCTGCATGTTAATCTAGTGGCAGTGTTGATGTGATGTGATGCAACTTACTTAAGGGCACTTTCATACTGTCAGTCTAGTGCCAATTATAACACAATAGATGTTGTTGTTAATCATACGCCATTGCAAATATCTGTCACTTTTTAAATAACCATATTTCTTATTTGCACAAACAGGGATGTATGTCTCCATATCGTTTCTATCTGTGCAATCAAAAGTACACACCTCAGTTTTAGTACAACTGCACAAAATGAGATGGATATTCCTAGCTATCGTCCTCTAACCACCAGTGTTCCAGGTATTCCTACATTGGTAGTAACTAGGTAGAATGACCAACGCAATCTAAAAGAAGTTGATTCGTACATTTTACTTCCTGATTGCAGTGCAGGGATGAGCGAAAATAACTGCATCCTAGTCCGGAATGCACTTTCTACGAGTTGATCCATGGACCGAGGACTAGCTGGCACAGCTACAGAGAGGTTTTTGGGACAGGTGCGCGGACAAGAGGCATTGTGGTCTGCTTATTTCTGCAAATAGTGGTGCTTAAATTTAGTGGAATGCACAAGAATTTCAGCTGGTCAGTACACTACATGGTTCAGTTCAGCAGTCCAGCTGAGAACACAATTATAATTGGTTATTCTGGAATGATAGAACCTAACCCTGGATGGTGGCAAAAAGAAAAAACCAGAGTGAACTCCAGGAATTTTAAGCCTGCCGGGAGGCCCTTTGCTTAGAGAAGCCTTGCTAGTTTTTTCCTATTTTGTAAACCTTCTCACAACTTTGTCTTTTGCTATGAACTAGTATATGTTTGCTATGTTCTATGAATCATTGAGATGTATAAAATTACTTAACTTATGCTTTTCAAGTTTTTTATGAAGCCGAGTTTAATGTGAGAGTTCCACATGAACACTAGACTAGCGTGTGAACGTTTGGAATTTACATTGTGGCCTCAGTTAACTGCATGAACCACAGTAACAAGATACGTAGTTGCTTATATGTCAGACAATAGATTATTGATTGTTAGCTGGTCTATAGCCTAGTGTTGAAGCAAGCTGAGCCAATGTGTCGTGTTTTGCACAACTGCTTACAAGTGGGGCAGCACCAACAGTGTTTACAAGTACTTATGTATACGTCGGCGCACAATTCTCGAACGAGTACTCTATTTCATCAAACACACACTGCTCGTATGATAAACCGTGACAACTTATGTCTTACCATGCCATATTCATGAAAAAACTAGTGAGGACGCATCTGTTTCGGCAACAATTATGATGGTTCTCACATGATTTACGGGCACACAAAAGTAGCAGTAGTTCCCATAGACGGATTCAAACAGAGTACTAGCCCAGAGGGCTCGATAATAGGCAAGGTTCGGATAATTAGACACAATCCAAACTACTATTAAACACTAGCTGGGGCAACTATTTCATGCCTCGATCTAATTTGGGCTGGACACAAGACGGACCTTGCCATGAACATCATCGAGGACGTCCGGCAGCAGCTCAATCCTGTGAACTTTCATGAAGATAACCTTGTGGCCTTGCCACTCAAAAACTTGTTTGTGGAGGCATGCCACATCATCTTCCTGCATAAGCTTGACAAGAACAGTATGCCTCACAAATGAAGGAGTAGCTTTGAACTTCTTGTGCTTCAGTACACCCTAGAAAACACGCCTGACAACAGTGAGGCTAGAATACATCTCGACATTGGTATAAGTGCAAATGGCTTCCATGATCCAACAACCTAAGAACTCTGTTTACCCAGTGCGTATATTCAGGTCATCCGCCTCATAGCGAGTGACATGTACAACCACACAATCCTTGTCTGCATCAGGGCTCTAATTGAAACATAAACAAATTCTGAATTACTTTCCAGTATAGGAAACACAAGTTATTTAAACCACTATCTATAGCATGGAATCGAAGCTAAATAAAATTTTGCATTATTCATTAGCACATACTTAGATGAAAAACCACAATCGAGATCGGCAAAGAAGAAAACCACCTTGGGTAGCTCAGCGGGGGGGGGGGTGGACATCCTTGAAGGGGAAAACTGCTCCTGCAGTGCCATGGGGGTTGTAACCTCAAACAGGGCGTTGACCATCTCAGTAGTGGCCGTGAGCGTATCTGGGGTCGGCTCGATGGCTGCCTCCATCTTCTTGGAGCTTTTTGTCTCGTGGGGATCAGCATCCTGCGTCTACTCCAATATCAGGAGATATTTGCCTGGTTCTCCTTGGTCCACCGTGAAACTGACGAATACTAGGAGACCACTGAAAGGAATACACAATCGCAATGACAATGAAACAAAAAGAGAGTGGGGATCGGTTACTGCTTTGCAAAAGTTCTTTTTTTTCTCTGAACGAAAATATACCAATATCACGGATCCGCTTACCTTCCCTTCGTTGGGAGAGAAGAACAGTGGCAGATGCGAGTGTTGGCTTTCTTGGAGACGGTGAGGGAGAAGGGGATTTAACGAAGAGTGAAATGATGGTTGCTTCGTCCATCAAACTTATACTGCGGGGAGGTGGGGTTTTCTGATACGACGACTCGTTATTGCCGCGCTACGACCAGGGTGACTCTCCGCCTGCATACTGGCTTCTAATTTGGTGGATGGCATTTGGGCCTGAGCGCGGCATGGCCTGCATGTCGGTGAACAAAAGTAAAATGACATTCAGTAGAGGGAGACATTTCGAACTAGTAGTAATTGTTTTTCTAGGTAGCTGTAGAGTGTCTCCACTGTACAAGTAGTAATTGTTTCTCTGGGCCCAAGACAAAACAACCCATCCACCCTAGTAAATAATAAAATCAATTCAAAAGCCCATATATTTACCTAATGAGAGGCGCTACCCACACCCAGCACACCGCCCCCCAAAAAACCTGGGTGCTCTTTGTTCCTCCTCACTCCCATCCACCTCACGTCAGCTCGCTCCACTAGTACCCTCAAATTCCTCACCTCACTCCTACAAAAACCCTAGCTCCCCTTCTTCCTCACTACTACAGGAAAACCCCAGCTCCCCTTCTTCTTCACTCCCACTACAACTTGACTCGTCAGTTGTTACTCTGCTCAAATCTGTGAGCGTGATGCGACGCCCTCGAGGAAAATGGAGTCGGCTGACCCCAGCACCAAGAAGATGAGGCTCCCGCCAGTGGCGACAGTTCTTGTAGATCCTGCACCCGGAAGCGCGGGGAGAAGCGGCGACCCCGCCCCCACCGGATCCCAGCAACCCGTAGAATCTCGGGTGGACTGCATCAGCGATCTCCTGGACGCCTTCCTTGGGGAGATCATATCGCTTCTCCCCACCAAGGATTGCTGCCGCACCCAAGTCCTCTCAATTCGGTGGCGCCCTCTATGGCGTGTCGTGCCCCTTAATCTCGATAGTCGTCATCTATCTCTCTTCAATGATTTTGAAATCCCTAGAGCCATCATGTTCTCCCACCAGGGCTCCGTTCAAAGCCTCTGCATCCCGTCATGCTACCTAAGCAAGCATACCATGCCCTGCATGGTGGACGCCTGACTGAAATCCCCTGAATTCACAGAACTATAGCTGCTTGAGTTCTATGATTCCCCTGGAAATCACCTACCAGATACCGAACGCCATGTACCTGTGCCCTCAGCACCGATGTCCATCTCGCGGTTTTCCTCCTCTCTCCACACTGCCACCTTTGCGCTGTGCTACCTACCAGACAATCTGGTACTAAACCTTCGACTCCCATTTCTCAAGAAACTTTCACTTGTGTGAGTTCGTATATCGAAGGCCTCATTGCACAACATCATCCACTCCAGTTGCTCTGCCCTGGAGTGCTTGGTGCTTGTTTTCACAGTTAGAATCGGTTGTCTCCAAATAAAGTCACCTAACCTTGTAAAAATTGGAATTTCTTTTGATGGAAGGCAGCTCATCATCCAAGATGCCCCTTCACTTCAAAGGTTGATCCTTGATTCTAGTTATTCACCATCGCAAATAACCGTCCTCTCTGCGCCTAAACTGGAGACCTTGGGTGTAATACATGATCTCTGTGCTCATTTCAATATGGTGTTTGGCTCCACAGTTCTTCAAGTACTTTATATTATCATCTACACTTGTAACGATAAGCTACATTTTAAATTTCTGCGCATAAGTTATATATCGTCTCGGAGTACAAATTTTGTACTAATATTATGTTCTATGCTCAATGAAGAGTTTCTCCATGGATAGCCTATCAATGGTGCTGGATTCTGTCAAGATCTTATATATCCAAATGAATAGTTTTGATCTGAACCAGATTATTGGCTTGTTGCAATGCTTTCCATATTTGGAGAACTTGTATATAAAGGTGATAATTTCATGCACATTGGAAGCCCGCATATAGTGTACTAGAATTAACTGTTCAGCTGTTGCTCTTTCGATACTCCTTTTTTAGAACTTAAGTGTTTTCAATCTTCATGTCTATTTAGGCAACAAGACGGGGTAAGAAATTTATAACCTATCGGTGGATTCGTAAGCACCGGGATTTTCACACTTCTCATGACATTCGATTTAAGACAATAACGCTAGAACGATAGTAGTCAACCATGCAAACACTAGATTTGTCACATTCTTCGTGCTGAATGTGAGGTTACTATTGTCCATCGGGCTTAAGTTCGTTGGAAGCATTGTTTTGATGAATGGGTATGGCGAAGAGCAAAAAATGAGTTTCAGGTGGGAAAAAGAGCTTCTGGACATGTCGGGCTTCTATTTACAACATACTGTGGTCATAATGCAGTAAATTTTACGACCCATGATGTTCATTCTATGGACCTGACCGATCCATTTGACTGTGACTGCCGAAAACAGTGCTGAGTTAGATGTTGTTGCCCTTTTCAACCTGGGTTTTGTCTAAATCTAATGAACAATTAACCCTCGTGCTTTTGTACAGTTTGTAAGCTGGAGTTAGATGTTCTTGCCCTTTTCAATTCGGCTGTGACTGTCATATTTTCTTTGAAACATGGCAAATGGCTTGCCATTCGTTTAATTTAGAGTGAAATATTGTAACAAATCCCAACCAAGGGAATTAACATCACTCTCGCTGGCTTCTTGAGCTCACTGTGCACTACAGAAGCCAAGTGATTAGCCCCCACCAGCACCCACAAACTTATTTTGAACTAGCACACTAAATGGGCTATAAATTTTCATAGGAAAGGCTGCATGACCGTGACAGATTTGGATTCTGACATTTGGGACCCACGAGGAAATAGCCTATCCAAGGTGGTGTCAACTTACTAGCTAGTCAACAAACAATTCTGCCTACCAGCCGTTGGATTGACATCCAACATCTGTCATGTATCTTCTATCTCTTGTCTTCTTCCTCTAGCCGCCTAAACCAAACCACCCGTCGGCTCCGCCTACTCCCACCTCTCATGGCTGGCTGCGCCTCCGCCGCCCTACCGTATCGTCCAACATTGGCTAGTCCCTCCATCTATTGCCCCACACACCCTGTTATTCTCCGGCGATGTCAGCCCCAACACGCACCCGCACCCGAACCAGTCAACCCTCGTACTCCCCTCCGCCTGCGACTGGACCGGCGCATCTTCCATGGCTCCTATTCGTTCCGTTTGAGGCCTCACCGTCGTCCTAGGCCTTGGTTCGCTTGACGTGCATAGTGCGCCACCCTCTTGTGTTGTCAATGTCGTCAACAACTAAGAGGAACAAGGAGATGACTGTATGTGGAGAGGATGACAGTAGGGACCCACCAGCGTCATGGCAGTACGCAAGCAAGTGCCTCATTATTACAAGCCCAAAAAAAGGTTCCTCCTAATGGTTGGACATCTGGGGCTCACGCCATTGTCAACGTAGTCAATAAGAGAGAGAATTACACAACGAGCAGCAGACACTGGGGACCCAGCAGGTCGCGTAGTTGTTATTTACTTTTTTTAGGAACAAGCAGTTGTTACTTATACTAGTTTTAGCGACGGATCAGGGTAACAACGGGCTGTGCGGGGGCTGTGGCCCATCTAGCCAGTGTTTTATTATGTTTACCACATCATGAGCCCAGTTGTGTTTTTTTCTTGCTGAAAATGGCTAGCCCAGTTCTATTTTTTAAAAGAAATACCCAAACAAGGCCTACTTGCTTTATCAGCCCTGCTGGGCTGCAACTCTTTCAAGACAAGGAGAGTTTCATTCGGTTTGCCCAGAAATGGGCTGTACATTTTTAAAACACATCAAACCGGGAATTAGTTTCAACTTTTTTCATTACAAGATTTTAAATTCCATTGATTTTTATGCATGGACAATTATTTGGATTTTATATTTATATAAATTATTTTTCAAAATAGTTTGAATGTGACTCGATATTTCGAGATTAAAAATAGTTGACCGCACCGAAATATGAAAATTTTCGTATAATATTTAACCGTGGCCACAATATGGGGTGTAATGCCAACAAAAAGAAGATGGGATCCAAAAAAATTCTTAAGAATTTGCAAATGGGTTGTAAATTATTAGAAATAATGGCAGATGGGTTGTATGTTGTTTTCCACAGATTTGAGGCTGACTTGTGCGTATGCTTTCCTAAAAAAGGTTGACACACATGCAACGTCATGTCAACTTAGTCAACACACAAGAGCAGCGACTGTTGGATGTCCATCCAACGGCCGTCGTGCTTCTTCAATCTCTGCTCTTTTCCTACTCCAGCCGCTCAAACAAGAGCCGGCGGGACTGCCTGCTCCCTCCTCCTGCGGCCGGCTATGCTGCCGTGCAGGCCTCACCGCCCCATCGTACTCCCATCGCTAGCCTAGCCATCACTCTACTCACCAACACCTGTTGTTATTCTCCAGCGACGGCAGAGGAACCAGTAAACCCTCATACTCCCCTCCGCGTGGGAAACAACTGTCGAGTCTTCCCTGGCTCCGTGTCGTTCTGTTCCTAGGCCTCGCCGTCATGCACCGCCCTAGTGCTCTCGGTGCGGCGAGGTCAACACGATCAATGAATGACACCATCGGAAGTGGACTGTACATGGAGAGGTTGACAGCTGGGTCCATGGTCGCACGCAAGGAAATGCCTCCTTATTACGTGCAACATAATGATTCCTCCACCTGACAGCTGGGACCCACCAGAAGGGCCTCTATATTTCGCGAAAAAAAGTTCCACCCGCTGACAGGTCGGACCCACCCACTATATCTTCGCACGCAAGGAAGTGCCTCCTTATTACGCACAAAAAATGAATACCCCCTGCTAGCTGGGACCCAGCATAGTGGGAGGCTGACTTGTGGGCCTACTAAATTAACGGGGACGGAGGGCTTTGTCAATTTAGTCAATATGAATGATTCTAGGTCCAGTGACCGTACGATGTCCATCCAACGGCCATAGTGCTTCTTCAACCTCTGGTCCAGCCGCCCAAAGCAGCGCCGGTCCTGCCACCTGCTCCAACCTCTCGTGGCCGGTTGTGATGCCGCGGACACCTCACCGCCCCTACTACTCCCACCGCTGGCCAGGCCCTCCGGCGACGGCAGCCTCACACCAAAGCCGAACCAGTGAACCCTCGTACTCCTCTCAGTGTGGGAAACAACTGCCGCGTCTTCCCCGGCTCCGCGTCGTCCCTTTCCTAGGCCTAGCCGTCGTCCACTACCCTGGTGCTCTCGGTGCGGTGTGGTCAACATGGTTGAGGGAGTCCTGGATTAGGGGGTCTCTGGACAGCCGGACTATATCCTTTGGCCGGACTGTTGGTCTATGAAGATACAAGATTGAAGACTTTGTCCCGTGTCTGGATGGGACTCTACTTGGCGTGGAAGGCAAGCTAGGCAATATGGATATGTATATCTCCTCCATTGTAACCGACCTTGTGTAACCCTAGCCCCCTCCGGTGTCTATATAAACCGGAGGGTTTTAGTCCGTAGGACAACATACAATCATACCATAGGCTAGCTTCTAGGGTTTAGCCTCTCCGATCTTGTGGTAGATCAACTCTTGTACTACTCATATTATCAAGAATAAATCAAGCAGGACATAGGGTTTTACCTCCATCAAGAGGGCCCGAACCTGGGTAAAACATCGTGTCCCATGCCTCCTATTACCGTCCGCCTTAGGCGCATAGTTCGGGACCCCCTACCCAAGATCTGCCGGTTTTGACACCGACATTGGTGCTTTCATTGAGAGTTCCTCTATGTCGTCGCCATTAGGCTTGATGGCTCCTTCAATCATCGATAGCGATGCAGTCCAGGGTGAGACTTTTCCCCCTGGGCAGATCTTTGTATTCGGCGGCTTCACACTGCGGGCCAACTCGCTTGGCCATCTGGAGCAGATCGAAAGTTACGCCCCTAGCCACCATGTCCGGTTTGGAAGCTTAAACTACACGGCCGATACCCGCGGAGACTTGATCTTCGACGGATTTGAGCCCCTGCCGAGTGCGCCACACGGTTTCGATGAGCATGATCTAGCTCTACCACCGGACAGTGCTCAGGAGGTCGCACTGGCAACTGCTACGACCCTCAATTCGGAGCCAATCGCGCCACCCATGGACGGGTGGATAGACCCCGCCACGGAGGCCATACTCTTAGCGGCGATCGAGCTAAGGATTGACCTTACCCTTCACGGGAGCCGTGATGCCGAACTACTGGATTCTTCCTTGGCCACGGACTCCGAACCGCCTGCACCGGTGCCTATCGAATCCGATTGGGCGCCGATCATGGAGTTTACCTTCACGGATATCTTTTAGCACTCGCCCTTCGGCGACATACTGAACTCATTAAGGTCTCTCTCCTTGTCAGGAGAGTCCTGGCCGAACTATGTCCGGCAGGATTGGGATGCGGATGACGAAGAAATTCGCCGCCCACCCACCACCCACTTAGTAGCCACTGTCGATGACTTAACCGAAATGCTCGACTTCGACTCCGAAGACATCGACGGTATGGACGACGATGCGGGAGGCGAAGAGGAACCACTGCCCACAGGGCACTGGACAACCACCTCATCATATGATATATACATGGTGGACACACCCAAAGAAGGCAATGGCGATGGGACAACGGAGGATGACCCCTCCAAGAAGCAGCCTAAGCGCCGACGTCAGCGGTGCCGCTCTAAGTCCCGCCAAGGCAAAAGTGGTGATACCGGCATAGGAGATAATAGCACTCCGGACAGTGCCGAAGACGGCAACAATCCCCTCCAGCAAGATTTAGGGCAGGAGGATGGAGAAGCTAGCCCTCCCGAGAGAGCGGCAGATGGAGAGGCGGAGGATGATAATTACATGCCCCCCTTTGAAGACGAGGCAAGCCTCGACGATGACGAATTCGTCGTGCCAGAGGATCCCGTCGACTAAGAGCGCTTCAAGCGCCGGCTTATAGCCATGGCAAATAGCCTTAAGAAAAAGCAGCAGCAGCTTCAAGCTGATCAAGATTTTCTAGATGACAGATGGACTGAAGTCCTTGCGGCCGAGGAATATAAACTCGAACGCCCCTCCAAGAGTTACCCGAAGTGCAGGTTGCTACCCTGACTGGAGGAGGAAGCACCAAAACCTACATCTCCAGCATATGATGCGGCTGATCGGCCACCTCGTGGCCGCGATAGAGAGGCATTCCAGCCAAAAGCTCAATCCGCACCCCGAAGCCAATCAAATAAAAATGTCAAGGCATGGGGAAATACGTCAGACCTGTGAGACGTATTGGAGGACAAAGCAAAACACGCAAGATCGATCTACGGATCACGAGGGCGCGCCACTATGCGAGACGATAACCGTCACGCCGGATACAGTAAAAGTAATTCCGGCCGGGCCGAACACAGCGGACAGGACTCATTCGAGGTGCGTCGCGATATAGCCGAGTACAGAGGCGCCGCACACCTCCTATGCTTCACAGACGAAGTAATGGATCACCAGATCCCAAAGGGTTTCAAACCCGTAAATATTGAATCATACGACGACACAACAGATCCTGTGGTATGGATCGAGGACTTCCTCTTGCACATCCACATGGCCCGCGATGACGTTCTACATGCCATGAAATACCTCCCACTCAAGCTCAAAGGACCAGCTCGGCATTGGCTCAACAGCCTGCCAGCAGAATCCATCGGCTATTGGGAAGATCTGGAAGCCGCATTCCTCAACAACTTCCAGGGCACTTATGTGCGACCACCAAATGCCGATGACTTGAGCCACATAATTCAACAACCAGAGGAATCGACCAGGCAATTCTGGACATGGTTCCTAACAAAGAAAAATCAAATCATCGACTGTCCGGATGCAGAAGCCCTAGCAGCTTTTAGGCACAACATCCATGACGAGTGGCTCGCCCGGCACCTTGGCCAGGAAAAGCCGAAATCTATGGCAGCTCTCATGACACTCATGACCCGCTTTTGTGCGGGAGTGGACAGCTGGCTGGCTCGCTGCAATAACATATCAAAGAACCATGGTACTTCAGATACCAAGGACGGCAATGGCAGGTCACGTCGCAACAAACATAAGTGCCGCATCAACAACGACAATACCGAGGATACGGCATTCAATGCCGAATTCAAAGGCTCTGAACCCGGTCAACGAAAAAAGCCATTCAAAAGAAGCACTCCGGGCCCGTCCAGTTTGGACCGTATACTCGATCGCTCGTGTCAAATACACGGCACCCCCGACAAGCCAGCCAAACAGGAGGTAAATGCCGAAAACAAAGATAAGGTATCACATAGCGATGACGAGGAGGAACCCCGGCAGTCGAACACCGGAGGACAGAAGAGGTTCCCCCCACAAGTGCGGACGGTGAACATGATATATGCAACCCACATCCCCAAGAGCGAGCGGAAGCGTGCGCTCAGAGACGTATATGCGTTGGAGCCAGTCGCCCCAAAGTTCAACCCATGGTCCTCCTGCCCGATCACCTTCGATCGCAGGGACCACCCCACTAGTATCCGTCATGGCGGATTTGCCACACTGGTCCTAGACCCAATCATTGACGGATTTCACCTCACTCGAGTCCTTATGGATGGCGGCAGCAGCCTGAACCTGCTTTATTAGGACACATTGCGCAAAATGGGCATAGACCCCTCAAGGATCAAACCAACAAAAATGACCTTCAAAGGCGTCATACCAGGTGTAGAGGCCCATTGCACAGGCTCAGTCACACTGGAAGTGGTCTTCGGATCCCCGGATAACTTCCGAAGCAAGGAGTTAATCTTCGATATAGTCTCGTTCTGCAGTGGCTACCATGCACTGCTCAAGCGAACCGCATTTGCGAGATTCAATGCGGTACCGCATTATGCATATCTCAAGCTCAAGATGCCAGGACCTCGGGGGGTCATCACCGTCAATGGAAATATAGAGCGTTCTCTCCGAACGGAGGAGCACACTGCGGCCCTCGCAGCAGAAGCGCAAAGCAGCCTCTTAAGGCAATCCACCAGTTTGCGATTCAAGACCCAGACACCTTCAAGCACGCCCGGAGTAATCGGCAACAAGACCGCCTGGCACGTTCCGAGCTCACATAGCAATGCGGCCCCCACCCCGGTCCCAGCGAAACAACGAAATCCATTCCACGCATACATAATTATGCATTAAAAATACCATGGGCACAGGTGGGGAGGGGGCACGACCACGACACGCCCCAAGACGCGTCTCAACCGCACTAGGGGCTTCCCGTTTTGTTATTTTTCTCTTTCCGGACTTTAATCTCTAGAAACCCTGTCCAACAGCATGATTGCCGGACACATGATGCAGCAACCAAGGAGGCAGAAAGCTACGTCGCACCATGGAACTCCGAGGTGGATTACGATATCGAGTGAAATACTTTCTTTAATACCATTCCTCAGCTTGCCCTTGGAGGGGACATGTCAAATAGTCCTACTTTTTGCTTATCGCACTACTTGTATCATTCTGCTTTAACGGACCTTTTTGAATAAACAATGCATAGCAACTTATTTTCCTTTGCCCTCCATTTTCTACACGTCAGATCTATATTTACTCTTACCATAAGATTGGATAACACCAATGGTACTGAAGAAGTTTAGCTTTGCATTGCTCTTGGCTGTACCTTTTGCCTATATCGCTATACTTACATTTATAGCTACATGGTTATGTAGCATCACTCTTCATCATATCTTAAATATTCTCCATTTTTTTATATTATCACATCTATATTTACTCTTAACAAAATGTAGAATAAAGGAAATGCTTATGAAGAAGATTATGTGGTAAACTTCTTGAATTGCCCCCCCCATCAGCATGGACAAGGGCTTTACAGAGCCGGTCTTCACCACTAATGTAAGTTTGTCCTTCTCAAGCCTTCAAACTTTGTTGTGTATATTTGGTTAGGCATGACTACAACAGCTATTTATTTTTGGTGTTTGCATCGAATTGCATGTTTAAAGTTTATTATGAAGTTCATAAACAAAAGTCTATCCTTCTCAATTTAAGTTTTCAGTTGTACAACCAAGTTCCTTCTTCATACCATGTAAATTAAACTATACCGAGCAAGTGATCTTCTTTTGCACTGCATGTATGCTTCTGTTCTTGATCTGTAATCCAGTGGTGTGGTGAACCTACGCACTATAGCACAATGTTATATTCTGCAATGTCTTAACTATGAACAATGTCATATCATTATACTATTATTTTAACAGTTTCTTTATTTGCCAATCTGATATGGGATAAATTGACAGCACACTAACCATTGATACTTATGAGTTCTTGATTTGTAATCCAGTGGTGTCGTGAAGCTACCAACTCCTTCACAATGTCACTTCCTGCCATGTCTTAACCTGAACAATACCATATTGTGTTAATGTTATTTTAAATTGTGTATCTTTATTCGCCAATAAGAAATGTGATGAATTGTGAGCATTGATACTTATATGTGCAAAGCCTGTCATATGTTGTCTGCTTGTGCTTTATTGGCATAGTGGTGAACTTTGATGCCCAATGGATGTAATATGCCATAATTTATTTATTGTATAGTCTAGGTTTTTTCTTATTCACGATGATGCAGTTATTTTATTGTATATATATATCCTATCTTCGCTCCATGAAAAGTAAACTGGCCAAACCGTAAAATTACGGTACATAATTGGGTCGTCATGCAAATCACTATGTATGGGCCGCATCATGGGCCTAGTCATCTTGGTCCATTAACAGGCCTAAATGTAAACTGGCCCACTAGTAGTTTCGGGCTTTTAATGGGCCTAGGAAACCGTCGGCCCTATTTTGGCAAGAAAATTCAATGGGCTTTTAGCAGGCTGAAAAGTAGGTTGGGCCTGAAACGTGCCGAACAGCTCACGGGCCGACAGCAGTCCGAAATAGACCCCAGCCCATGATTGCGCCGATCACATCACGGGCCGTTAACAGGCCAAATTTTCTCGGTCCTTGTTTGGCCCAATCGGATTATCAGCTATGAGCAGGTCGGATGCAAAGTGGACCATAATTAGGCCCAACTATATGATGGGCTTTTAATAGGCCAAAATAAATATAGGGCCGAACTATTAAACGAGCCTTTAACATGCTAAAACTAATATCATGTCGTACTATTAAATGGGTCGTTAGCAAACAGAAATCCTAACCGGGCCTCAAGTGGGTCCAAAAGCACAGCGTCCACTTGACGGGCCGAATCTGATATGGGCCACAATTTATCCCAAAGAATGAAAGGCTCTTAAAGGGTCGGATCTGATATGGGCTGTAATATGGCCCATAACATGGTAGGCTGTTAATGGACTGGATCAACTATGGGCCGACATTTGGCCCAAAACATGGCAGCCTGTTAACGGGCCGGCCCACTAGTGTCTTCAAAATCTTGTGGGCCTTTAGCTGGGCTGGCCCATTATGGTATGCAAAATCTTGTGGGCCTTTAGTTGGGCCAGCCCATTATGGTCTGCAAAATCTTGTGGGCCTTTAGCAGGGCTGGCCCATTTATTCTTTATGGGCCAGTCTTGGGCCGGTCCACGTGTCAACATATCATAGGCGCATCTCGCCCATTGGATGAGTGACATCCGTGCAAACGCGGAACTGACATGTGGTTCCGTCGGCCAATGAGAATTTTACACGTGGAAAATTGCCATTGGTCATGGATATTAGCGGGTTATCAGTTCCAAAACCGGACCCGATAGCTTAACGGTGACCCGTTACGATGGATGCCACATGTCGGTTAACCTTGACGAAAGCACTTTAATGACGCGACATTTATCGTCATGGAAGTGGACACTTCCGTGATGATAATTTTGATATTGCCATGGAACACTTCTACGATAGCATAGGTATGACTATCTTGATTCTGTCATAAAATCGTCATGGATGTACATGCATGACAGAAAACGTGACCTACTATGACAAACACATATCATCACAGAAGTGTTTTTTTGCAGTGTACATTGATGCCAATGCGGATCACTTCCCCCATGTTCATCAGAGCTTCAGACTTGCAGATTTGATGCATTCGTTGGGAAGAAGCTCGCCAAATGGAATGATGATATGATCATGCAATTCTATTCCGCAGCTCATTTCTATCCAGATGGCAGAATTGCATGGATGACTGAGGGATCCAAATATCAGTCAACCATCTTTGAGTGGGATGAACTTCTTGGTGCCCCTGAGGAAGAAGAAGATGACATTGATGTCTATGGGAAGCCTAGGATGGATCACAACTCCATGGCTAATATGTACAAGCATATTCCCAAGAAAGATCTTGACACACATAAGCTTGGTTCAGTGAAGCATTTTCTTGTTGGTTTGGCACCACCAACACAATCTTGAGGCACACTCTTTTGCCCAAGTCTGGATATGATAAGATAATCCATGGCCACTCCATCAACTTCCTACATATGTTTGACACTCCACAAAAATTCAAGGTCATGAGTCTGATAGTTGAGATAATCAAGAGAACCGCAGCTGACCAAAAGAGCTCTTATGGATTTTCTCCTCATATTCAATTGCTCATCAACTCCAAGATTGGAACGAGCACTTATCTACTTGATCGAGAGCACCTCCAATTGCAGCCTGAGTTTAAGGACAATGTTGTAGTGATGGATCCTTCACATCCTTCGTCTGCTCAAGCTCAAGAGCATATCCATGTAGCTGCAGCAGCACAAGAGGCATCTACACCCAATGCTCCCATAGGCAACCTCAAGACAAATAAGTACTAGATGGCTTAGCTATTGGAGGCTACCCTGAGAATTGAGCGGAGTCTGCCCAACCTAGCCAAGAACAAGGAAAGCTTAGAGCGGATAGTTGAGGACAAGATGTATAATCTCTATGTTAAGATTACCGAGGTACAGTCTATAGTGGAGAAGCTCAGAGATTATGCTGACAGTGGAGATGATAGACCGACAACTCAGAGGTTTCAGACAGTACCCAGAGCACCCAGATCTTCAGTCATGCTAGTTGCAGACATGAGGACCATTCACTCTGCACCTCCTGCTACTGCTACAGTGCCACCTCCAGTCTCTACTCCATCATCCCAACAGATGTTAGCTGAACCCTTTACCGATGCACTTCTCTCGACTCCATCTACGCACACCGGAGCCACCAGCCAGATGTCACCTTCAGGAGCTACCGGGACCATGCCTAGAGAGACACATAGATCTATACCTTTTCGAACTTTTTGGTACTTGTTGCCAAAGGGGGAGAAACTGTATAGATCATAGGCTTCGAGAGAGAGTGTCTCACTTTTGCTCATTGGTTTTTCTTGAGTTCTTGCTACTATTTCCACTTGTTTCATGACACTTTGTTTGTTATGTATATGAGATACTATGTTTGTTTTGTGTGATTGATCATACTATGGTTCATGTGATGCTTAATGCTTATCTCTATCATTATTTGTGTATGATCATTCACTTATGTCTTTGGTGATGCGTGCATACTATTTCATTCATATCATTTTGTGCGCTTTACCAAGTTGTATGTGACATGGAAGAGTGACCCATGATCCTAATCGATTGTGCATTTGTATTCAAACGCAAATTTTTTATAACGCACAAATTTAGGGGGAGCTCTTGCATATCACATACTTCTCAAAGCGACGATGTATTTCATTCATTAATCATTTTTCAAAGCTTTGATCTATATGTTGTCATCAATTACCAAAAGGGGGGAGATTGAAAGTGCAACTAATCCCCGGGTAGTTTTGGTAATTCATAACAACATATATCTCATTGAACTAATGACCATTTAAGATAGATATTTCAGGATGTTCAATGATTGACATGGCATGGACTACATATGTAGACCCCTCGAAATGATAAGGATAAGGATTGGCAAAGGCTCAAGACTCTACATTTTTTTAAGTGATCCAAGATCATATTGAGTCCATATGAAAGCCAATACTATTAAAAGGGGATGAGGTGTTGCTTAATGATCTATTTGCTCAAGTGCTTAGTGATATTGCTCCAAAACCCTCAGCCACTTTCTCTACCCAAATATGTCCAAACCCTAAATTCGCAACTAGGCCCCACTGAAATTTCCCATCCAGAGCCATCGAGTTCATCTAGACTTAGCCACTGCCAAAACTGTAACAATTCGGTTCCATCGATATGGATCTCGGTCCCACCGAGATGGCCTTGCCAGCTCTTTGTTGCTTGTCGCAATTATTTCGGTCCCACCGAGATGTTGCAATCCGTCTCACCGAGATGGCTTGACTGATTCTGTGTTGCCTTATTGCTTCACTTCGGTCCCACCGAGATGACGCAATTGGTGCCATCGAAATGAGGTTTGCCCTAAGCCCTTGCATATCGGTCCTACCGAGTTGTTCCCATCGGTCCCACCGAGATCCCTAACGTTCATATTTTTCCATAGATCGGTGCCACAAAGTTTTCTGATCAGTGCCACCGAGATGGGTCAAAAGTGTGTAATGGTTGGATTTTGTGTGGAGGCTATATATACCACTCCACCCCTCTTCCTCATAGGAGAGAACCATCAGAATATGCCTATACTTCCACCATTCATTTTCTGAGAGAGAACCACCTGCTCGTGTGTTGAGATCAAGAGATTCTAATCCTACCATTTGAATCTTGATTTCTAGCCTTCCGCAAGTTGCTTTCCATTCAAATCTTTCTTCCACCATAGCCAAATTTGTGTGAGAGAGATGAGTGTTGGGGAGACTATCATCTGATGCACAAGATCAAGGAGTTCATCATCAACACACTGTCTGTTACCTTTTGGAGAGTGGTGTCTCCTAAATTGGTTAGGTGTCGCTTGGGAGCCTCCGACATGATGTGGAGTTGAACCAAGAAGTTTGTAAGGGAAAGGAGATCACCTACTTCGTGAAGATCTACTCGAGCGAGGCAAGTCCTTCATGGGTGATGGCCATGGTGGGATAGACAAGGTTGCTTCTTTGTGGACCCTTTGTGGGTGGAGCCCTCTGTGGACTCTCACATCCGTTATTCTTCGTGGGTTGAAGTCTCGATCAACGTGGATGTACAATAGCACCACCTATCGCAACCACGCCAAAAAAATTGTGTTCCCCATTGCATTTGCCTTCTCCAAACCATTCTCTTTACCTGCATATGCAATGTTTTACATTCCGCTGCTATACTTTTAGAATTGCATGTGTAGGTTGATTGCTTGACTTGTCATAACTGCTAAAATATGCACAACTAAAATTGGGAAAGGATATATTTTATTTGGTCAAGTAGTCTAATCACCCCCCCTATAAACATACTTTTGATCCTACAGTCATTGTCCATGTTGATGTCGAGGTCAAAGGAGAGAAGATGAGAAGTTCCCCTACCTGGTGCGTCAAATGTCAGAGTCTTGGATCTGCATCCAAGAAACTCTCCAAGAACTAGGGTTCGAACTTTGGGGTGGGGGCTTTGCTTGGCAACCTATGACCTGACAAGGATTACAGTGAGATCACGACGAGCACGCTCACCCACACCGGACACGACGAGGACACGCGCGCTACCCAGGTTCGGGCCACCGTGCGGTGTAATACCCTACTCCTGCTTGTGTGGGATTGTTGTGTAATGGAGCGCTTGGAGCTCAAGGTACACGAAGCGTGGGGAGAAAATGGCTCGATCACCTTACATGGAGGCGGGCCTTCCCCTTTAGTAGTGCCTTGGTCCTCCTCCTCAAAAATATTAGCGGCAAGGGGTGGACACAGGGTGACAATTCAAAGGGGGACATGCGCCCAGGCTTATCCTGACTAAAGGCGGTCTTCGTGTGCCAAAGTTAACATCCTGACGCGCTGGTGGGCTTGACGATGACCTCAGCCCTGGCGCGCCGATCCATCCCGATCTTCTTACACCAAAGCAGAAGGCTTTGGGAATTACTTTGGGGGAGGCAGACGCTCCTGCCCCCTTATCACCAGAATGGAAACTAGTCTTGGTCAAGCCCTGTCATCCTTATCCTGACAGTGGGACGTCATCCACGTGATGGACTTGGAGCCCCACGGCTGGCGCCGCACGACCCCCTTCATGAGGCGGCCTCACGAGTACTTGACGAACTTAGTAGGGCTCAACTTGGCGGCAAGGGGCCTCGCGAGGTGGCTCCCTCCGGAGCGGCCGAGGAAGGGCCATCCCTCTTGAGCCAGCCCAAGTGTCGCCTCTTGGGCCGGAGATACTGGCCGTGGTACCCTGGTTCCCACTGGGCCAACATACCCCTTCAATTTTAAGTGACCTTCTATGGGAAGCACCCCCCTCCGAGATTTTTCTCATTGTGAAGGAATGGGTGGTGGAAATAAGTTAAGTCCGAGCCCATAACTCAAAACAAGTTATTTATAGCTTTTATGGCTTATTTTGACAATAAGCACTCAAAAGCTGGAAAAAGAACTGGCCCTTAACCTGCAATTCAATTGTGCATGCAATGGTGAATGCTCCTGCCTGCTATAGTGTATATTTAGGCACCATACATGGCATAACCTAATACATGTGCATTTCATTATAGAATCTGAAATATGCAATGTTTATGCTAGATCATACGTTGCACATGATGTTTAAATGCCTCCTAAATCTGGCCAATCTAGTGATGGTCTTTAAGCCTCCTTCTATGCTTGTTTTCTTGATATGTAATCCAGTGTTGTGCAAGATTTGCTCACACATGTGTTCAATTGCTTTCTTGTATCAGCCAGCCATACTAGAACGGTTTGCTTTGATTACTTACTTCTCATGACCTAGCAGAGCTTGTGAATGATTTAAACACTAATGGTTGTTATGGTGGGGGCTTGTATAACTCATAGGTGACATAAATGTTTGACTATATACTAAACTAGGCTCCCCAAGAGTACCTGGGGGTCCAGTTCACTAAGGTAGCATACATAGTAAATGCTCATATTTGTGTGTGCAAGAGATGTAGAATGTTTCATTATGTGGTGTTATTTTGTTGTAAACTCACGCTTTAGTATTGCCCAGAGACTATAAAGTATGCATATTTATCTTCCATCTAAGGAAACCAATAACTAGTTTGTGTCACGTTGCAGAGGGGGTGCAGCCAAGAAAAGATTCAGGATTTCCAAGTATAAAATGTTAGGAAGGAGTCTTGCAAGAGAAGGAGAAGCAGCGATGAGCCTATACAACCTTTTATGGTAAGACACTATATTACAATTAGTAGGACATCCTATTTTTCTAACATTTTCTTGCATAGGGTTCTTCACTTGTAAACACACTTTAATCTGTCTATTAACTCATTTTAGTACAGTTGTAGTAAGATGTCTACTATGCAACTTTATTGTTGTAGACTCGTATTGGGCCTCCAAGCGCAGAGTTTTGTAGGACAGTGGCAATTTTCCCTCAAGTGGATGACCTAACGTTTATCAATCTGTGGGAGGCGTAGGATGAAGATGGTCTCTCTCAAACAACCCTACAACCAAATAATAAAAAGTCTCTTGTGTCCCCAACACACCAAATACAATGGTAAATTGTATAGGTGCACTATTTCGGCGAAGATATGGTGATACAAGTGTAGTAATGATAGTAAATATTTATTTTTGTAATCGTAACATTAAAAATATCAAGGTAACAAGTAACAAAAGTTAGCAAAAATGGCACTGCAATGCTTGAAATGAGGCCTAGGGTCCGTACTTTCACTACCGCAATCTCTCAACAATGCTAATATAATTGGATCACATAACCATCCCTCAATGTGCGATGAAGAATCACTCCAAAGTTCTTATCTAGTGGAGAACATAAGAAGAAATTGTTTGTAGGGCACGAAACCACCTCAGAGCTATTATTTTCGATTGATCATGTTGGGGAACGTAGTAATTTCAAAATTTTCCTACGCACATGCAAGATCATGGTGATGCATAGCAACGAGAGGGGAGAGTGTTGTCCACGTACCCTCGTAGACCGAAAGCGGAAGCGTTAGCACAACCCGGTTGATGTAGTCGTACGTCTTCACGATCCGACCGATCCAAGTACCGAACATACGACACCTCCGAGTTCAGCACACGTTCAGCTCCATGACGTCCCGCGAACTTCCGATCCAGCAGAACTTCACAGGAGAGCTCCATCAGCATGACGGCGTGATGACGGTGATGATGTTGCTACTGACGTAGGGCTTCGCCTAAGCACCACTACGATATGATCGAGGTGGTATATGGTAGAGGGGGCCACCGCACATGGCTAAGCGATCAAGAGATCAATTGTTGTGTCTATGGGGTGCCCCCTGGCCACGTATATAAAGGAGTGGAGGAGGGGGAGAGGGCCGGCCCCTATGGCGTGCCCTGGAGGAGTACTACTCCCACCGGGAGTAGGATTCCTCCCCTTCCAAGTAGTAGGAGTAGGAGACAAGGAAGGGGAAGAGGGCAGAGAAGGAAGGAGGGGCGGCGCCCCTCCCCCTAGTCCAATTCGGACTAGTCATTGGGGGGCGTGCGGCCTGTCTCTCTCTCTACCCTAAAGCCCAATAAGGCCCATATACTTCTTCCCCTGTATTCCCGTAACTCCCTGGTACTCCGAAAAATACCCGAACCACTCAGAACTTTTCCGATGTCTGAATATAGTCGTCCAATTTATCGATCTTTATGTCTCGACCATTTCGAGACTCCACGTCATGTCCCCAATTTCATCTGGGACTCCGAACTACCTTCGGTACATCAAAACACATAAACTCATAATACAAATCGTCACCGAAAGTTAAGCATGCGGACCCTACGAGTTCGAGAACTATGTAGACATGACCGAGACACGTCTCCGGTCAATAACCAATAGCGGAACCTAGGTGCTCATATTGGCTCCCACATATTCTACGAAGATCTTTATCGGTCAAATCGCATACCAACATACGTTGTTCCCTTTGTCATTGGTATGTTACTTGCCCGAGATTTGATCCTCGGTATCTCAATACCTAGTTCAATCTCGTTACCTGCAAGTCTCTTTACTCGTTCTGTAATACATCATCCCGCAAGTAACTCATTAGTTACAATGCTTGCAAGGCTTATAGTGATGTGCATTACCGAGTGGGCCCAGAGATACCTCTCTGACAATCGGAGTGACAAATCCTAATATCAAAATACGCCAACCCAACAAGTACCTTCGGAGACACCTGTAGATCACCTTTATAATCACCCAGTTACGTTGTGACGTTTGGTAGCACACAAAGTGTTCCTCCGGTAAACGGGAGTTGCATAATCTCATAGTCATAGGAACATGTATAAGTCATGAAGAAAGCAATAGCAACATACTAAACGATCAAGTGCTAAGCTAACGGAATGGGTCAAGTCAATGACATCATTCTCCTAATGTGTGATCCCGTTAATCAAATGGCAACTCATGTCTATGGTTAGGAAACATAACCATCTTTGATCAACGAGCTAGTCAAGTAGAGGCATACTAGTGACATTCTGTTTGTCTATGTATTCAAACATGTACCATGTTTCCGGTTAATAAAATTCTAGCATGAATAATAAACATTTATCATGATATAAGGAAATAAATAATAACTTTATTATTGCCTGTAGGGCATATTTCCTTCAGTCTCCCACTTGCACTAGAGTCAATAATCTAGATCACATCGTCATGTGATTTAACATCAATAGTTCACATCTTGATGTGATTAGTTCACATCTCCATGTGACTAACACCCAAAGGGTTTACTAGAGTTAATAATCTAGTTCACATCGCCATGTGATTTACACCCAAAGAGTGATCATGTTTTGCTTGTGAGAAATTTAGTCAACAGGTCTGCCACATTCAGAGCCGTATGTATTTTGCAAATTTTCTATGTCTACAATGCTTTTCATAGAGCTACTCTAGCTAATTGCTCCCACTTTCAATATGTATCTAGATCGAGACTTAGAGTCATCTAGATCGGTGTCAAAAGCTTGCATCGACGTAACCCTTTACTAGGAACCTTTTGTCACCTCCATAACCGAGAAACATATCCTTATTCCACTAAGGATAATTTTGACCACTGTTCAGTGATCTACTCCTAGATCACTATTTTACTCCCTTGCCAAACTCAGTGTAGGGTATACAATAGATCTGGTATACAACATGGCATACTTTATAGAACCTATGGCTAAGGCATAGGGAATAACTTTCATTCTCTTTCTATCTTCTGTTGTGGTCGGGTTCTGAGTCTTAGTCAATCTCACACCTTGTAACACGGGCAAGAACTCTTTCTTTGACTGTTCCATTTTGAACTACTTCAAAATCTTGTCAAGGTATGTACTCATTGAAAAAATTTATCAAGCGTCTTGATCTATCTCTATAGATCTTGATGCTCAATATGTAAGCAGCTTCATTGAGGTCTTTCTTTTAAAAACTCCTTTCAAATACTCCTTTATGCTTTCCAGAAAATTCTACATTATTTCCGATCAACAATATGTCATTCACATATATTTATCAGAAATGTTGTAGTGCTCCCACTCTCTTTCTTGTAAATACAAGCTTCACCACAAGTCTGTATAAAACTATATGCTTTGATCAACTCATCAAAACGTATATTCCAACTCTAAGATGCTTGCACCAGTCCATAGATGGATCGCTGGAGCTTGCACATTTTGTTAGCATCTTTAGGATCGACAAAACCTTCTGCTTGCATCATATACAACTCTTCTTTAAGAAATCCATTAAGGAAAGTAGTTTTGACATCCGTTTGCCAGATTTCATAAAATATGGCAACTTGCTAATATGATTCAAACAGACTTCTACGAGTGAGAAAATCTCATCGTAGTCAACACCTTGAACTTTGTCAAAACCTTTTTTATGGATAGTAACACTACTATCAACGTCCGTCTTCCTCTTGAAGATCCATTTATTTTCTATGGCTTGCCGATCATAGGGAAAGTCAACCAAAGTCCACACTTTGTTCTCGTACATGGATCCCGTCTCAGATTTCATGGCCTCAAGCCATTTCGCGGAATCTGGGCTCATCATCGCTTCCTCATAGTTCATAGGTTCGTCATGGTCAATTAACATGACTTCCAGAATAGGATTACCGTACCACTCTGGTGCGGATCTCACTCTGGTTGACCTACGAGGCTCGGTAGTAACTGGATCTAAAGTTACATGATCATCATCATTAGCTTCCTCACTAATTGGTGTAGGAATCACAGAAACAGTCTTCTGTGATTAACTACTTTCCAATAAGGGAGCAGGTACAGTTACCTCATCAAGTTCTACTTTCCTCCCGCTCACTTCTTTTGAGAGAATCTCCTTCTCTAGAAAGGATTTATTCTCAGCAACAAATATCTTCCCTTCGGATCTGTGATAGAAGGTGTACCCAACATTTACTTTTGGGTATCCTATGAAGACGTACTTCTCCGACTTGGGTTTGAGCTTATCAAGATGAAACTTTTTCACATAAGCATCGCAACCCCAAACTTTAAGAAACGACAGCTTAGGTTTCTTGCTAAACCACAGTTCATACGGTTTTGTCTCAACGGATTTAGATGGTGCCCTTTTTAATGTGAATGCAGCTGTCTCTAATGCTTAACCCCAAAATGATAGTGGTAAATCGGTAAGATACATCATAGATTGCACTATATCAAATAAAGTACGGTTATGACGTTCGGACACACCATTATGCTGTGGTGTTCTAGGTGGCATGAGTTTGTGAAACTATTCCACATTGTTTTAATTGAAGGCCAAACTCGTAACTCAAATATCCGCCTCTGTGATCAGATCGTAGAAACTTTATTTTCTTGTTAAGATGATTTTCCACTTCACTCTGAAATTCTTTGAACTTTTCAAATGTTTCAGAATTATGTTTCTTCAAGTAGATATACCCATATCTGCTCAAATCATCTGTGAAGGTCAGAAAAACAACGATACTCGCCACGAGCATCAACACTCATCGGACCGCATACATCAGTATGTATTATTTCCAACAAGTCTATTGCTCGCTCCATTGTTCCGGAGAGCGGAGTCTTAGTCATCTTACCCATGAGGCATGGTTCGCAAGCATCACCTGATTCATAATCAAGTGATTCCAAAAGCCCATCAGCATGGATTTTCTTCATGTGCTTTACACCGATATGACCTAAACGGCAGTGCCACAAATAAGTTGCACTATCATTATCAACTTTGCATCTTTTGGCATCAATATTATGAATATGTGTATCACTACGATCGAGATCCAACAAACTATTTTCATTGGGTGTATGACCATCAAAGGTTTTATTCATGTAAACAGAACAACAATTATTCTCTGATTTTAAATGAATAAATGTATTGCAATAAACATGATCAAATCATATTCATGCTCAATGCAAACGCCAAATAACATTTATTTAGGTTCAACACTAATCCCGAAAGTATAGGGAGTGTGCAATGATGATTATATCAATCTTGGAACCACTTCCAACACACATCATCACTTCACCCTTAACTAGTCTCTATTTATTCTGTAACTCCTGTTTCGAGTTACTAATTTTTAGCAACCGAACAAGTATCAAATACCCAGGGGCTACTATAAATACTAGTAAGGTACACATCAATAACCTGTATATCAAATATAGCCTTGTTCACTTTGCCATCCTTCTTGTCCACCAAATATTCAGGGCATTTCCGCTTCCAGTAACCAGTCCCTTTGCAGTAGAAGCACATAGTCTCAGGCTTAGGTCCAGACTTGGGCTTCTTCACTTGAGCAGCAACTTGCTTGCCGTTCTTCTTGAAGTTCCCTTTCTTTCCTTTTGACTTTTTCTTGAAACTAGTGGCCTTGTTAATCATCAACACTTGATGCTCTTTCTTTATTTCTACCTTCATCAATTTCATCATCATGAAAAGCTCAGGAATCGTTTTCGTCATCCCTTTCATACTATAGTTCATCATGAAGTTCTACTAACTTGGTGATGGTGACTAGAGAATTCTGTCAATCACTATTTTATCTGGAAGATTAACTCCCACTTGATTCAAGCGATTGTAGTACCTAGACAATCTGAGCACATGCTCACTGCTTGAGCTATTCTCCTCCATATTTTAGCTATAGAACTTGTTGGAGACTTCATATCTCTCAAATCGGGTATTTTCTTGAAATATTAACTTCAATCCTGGAACATCTCATATGATCCATGACGTTCAAAACGTCTTTGAAGTCCCGATTCTAAGCTGTCAAGCATGGTGCACTAAACTATCAAGTAGTCATTATATTGAGCTAGCCAAACGTTCATAACGTCTGCATCTGCTCCTGCAATAGGTCTGTCACCTAGCGGTGCATCAAGGACATAATTCTTCTGTGGAGCAATGAGGATAATCCTCAGATCACGGATCCAATCCGCATCATTGCTACTAACATCTTTCAACTTAGTTTTCTCTAGGAACATATCAAAAATAAAACAAGGGAGTTAAACGTGAGCTATTGGTCTACAACATAGATATGCTAATACTACCAGGACTAAGTTCATGATAAATTAAAGTTCAATTAATCAAATTACTTAAGAACTCCCACTTAGATAGACATCCCTCTAATCATCTAAGTGATCACGTGATCCAAATCAACTAAACCATGTCCGATCATCACGTGAGATGGACTAGTTTTCAATGGTGAACATCACTATGTTGATCATATCTACTATATGATTCATGCTCGACCTTTCGGTCTCCAGTGTTCCGAGGCCATATCTGCATATGCTAGCCTCATCAAGTTTAACCTGAGTATTCCGCGTGTGCAACTGTTTTGCACCCGTTGTATGTGAATGTAGAGCTTATCACACCCGATCATCACATGGTGTCTCAGCACGAAGAACTTTCGCAACGGTGCATACTTAGGGAGAACACTTTTACCTTAAAATTTAGTGAGAGATCATCTTATAAAGCTACCGCCGAACTAAGAAAATAAGATGTATAAAAGATAAACACCACATGCAATCAAAAATATGTGACATGATATGGCCATCATCATCTTGTGCCTTTGATCTCCATCTCCAAAGCATCGTCATGATCTTCATCATCACCGGCATGACACCATGATCTCCATCATCTTGATCTAGATCAATGTGTCGTCACATGGTCGTCTCGCCAACTATTGCTCTTGCAAATATTGCTATCGCATAGCGATAAAGTAAAGCATTTATTTAGCACTTGCATCTTATGCAATAAAGAGACAACCATAAGGCTTCTGCCAGTTGCTGATAACTTCAACAAAACATGATCATCTCATACAACTTATATCTCATCACGTGTTGACCATATCACATCACAACATGCCCTACAAAAACAAGTTAGATGTCCTCTACTTTGTTGTTGCAAGTTTTACGTGGCTGCTACGGGCTGAGCAAGAACCGTTCTTACCTACGAACCAAAACCACAACGATAGTTTGTCAAGTTAGTGTTGTTTTAACCTTCTTAAGGACCGGACGTAGCCACACTCGATTCAACTAAAGTTGGAGAAACTGACACCCGCCAGCCACCTGCGTGCGAAGCACGTCGGTAGAACCAGTCTCGTGTAAGCATACGCGTAATGTCAGTCCAGGCCGCTTCATCCAACAATACTGCCGAACCAAAGTGTGACATGCTGGTAAGCAGTATGAATTGTATCGCCCACAACTCACTTGTGTTCTACTCGTGCATATAACATCTACGCATAAAACCTGGCTCGGATGCCACTGTTGGGGAACGTAGCAATTTCAAAAAAAATTCCTACTCACACGCAAGATCATGGTGATGCATAGCAACGAGAGGGGAGAGTGTTGTCCACGTACCCTCCTAGAACGAAAGCGGAAGCATTAGCACAACGCGGTTGATGTAGTCGTACGTCTTCACGATCCGACCGATCCAAGTACCGAACGTACGGCACCTCCAAGTTCAGCACACGTTCAGCTCGATGACGTCCCGCGAACTTCCGATCCAGCAGAACTTCATGGGAGAGTTCCGTCAGCACGACGGCGTGATGATGGTGATGATGTTGCTACTGACGCAGGGCTTCACCTAAGCACCGCTACGATATGATCGAGGTGGTATATGGTACAGGGGGGCACCGCACACAACTAAGAGATCAAGAGATCAATTGTTGTGTCTATGGGGTGCCCCTGGCCACATATATAAAGGAGTGGAAGGGGGGGAGAGGGCCGACCCCTATGGCGCACCCTGGAGGAGTCCTACTACCACCGGGAGTAGGATTCCTCCCCTTCCAAGTAGTAGGAGTAGGAGACAAGGAAGGGGAAGAGGGAAGAGAAGGAAGGAGGGGGCGCCGCCCCTCCCCCTACTCCAATTCGGACTAGTCATTGGGGGGGCGGCCTGCCTCTCTCTCTCTCTCTCTCTCTCTCTCTCTCTCTCTCTCCTAAAGCCCAATAAGGCCCATATACTTCTTCCCCCGTATTTCCGTAACTCCCTGGTACTCCAAAAAATACCCGAACCACTCGGAACCTTTTCGATGTCCGAATATAGTCGTCCAATATATCGATCTTTACGTCTCGACCATTTCGAGACCCCTCGTCATGTCCCCGATCTCATCCGGGACTCCGAACTACCTTCAGTACATCAAAACACATAAACTCATAATACAAATCATCACCGAACGTTAAGCGTGCGGACCCTACGGGTTCGAGAACTATGTAGACATGACCGAGACACGTCTCCGGTCAATAACCAATAGCGGAACCTCGATGCTCATATTGGCTCCCACATATTCTAAGAAGATCTTTATCGGTCAAACCGCATAACAACATACGTTGTTCCCTTTGTCATCGGTATGTTACTTGCCCGAGATTTGATCGTCGGTATCTGAATACCTAGTTCAATCTCGTTACCGGCAAGTCTCTTTACTCGTTCCGTAATACGTCATCCCGCAACTAACTCATTAGTTACAATGCTTGCAAGGCTTATAGTGATGTGCATTACCGAGTGGGCCCAGAGATACCTCTCCGACAATCGGGGTGACAAACCTAATCTCGAAATACGCTAACCCAACAAGTACCTTCGGAGACACCTGTAGAGCACCTTTATAATCACCCAGTTACGTTGTGACGTTTGGTAGCACACAAAGTGTTCCTCCAGTAAATGGGAGTTGCATAATCTCATAGTCATAGGAACATGTATAAGTCATGAAGAAAGCAATAACAACATACTAAACGATCAAGTGCTAAGCTAACGGAATGGGTCAAGTCAATCACATCATTATCCTAATGATGTGATCACGTTAATCAAATGACAACTCATGTCTATGGTTAGGAAACATAACCATCTTTGATCAACGAGCTAGTCAAGTAGAGGCATACTAGTGACATTTTGTTTGTCTATGTATTCACACATGTACCGTGTTTCTGGTTAATACAATTCTAGCATGAATAATAAACATTTATCATGATATAACGAAATATGTAATAACTTTATTATTGCCTCTAGGGCATATTTCCTTCAGATCCATCCAAGAGTTCATACTAAAATAACACCAAGTTATCCTTTCTAATTGATCTATCTAAGAGTTTGTACTAAAATAACACCATATGATACACATTGATACGTCTCCATCGTATCTACTTTTCCAAACACTTTTTCCCTTGTTTTGGACTCTAACTTGCATGATTTGAATGGAACTAACTCGGACTAACGCTGTTTTCAGCAAAATTGCCATGGTGTTATTTTTGTGCAGAAATAGAAGTTATCGAAATGACCTGAAAATCAATGGAGATTATTTTTGGAATATATAAAAAAAATACTGGAAGAAGAATCCACGTCAGGGGGTACACACCCTGTCCACGAGGGTGGGGGAGCGCCTACCCCCCTGGGCGTTCCCCCCTGCCTCGTGGCCCCCCTGATGCTCCACCGACCTCAACTACAACTACATATATTCGTGTTCCGGTAGAAAAAAAATAGAGAGAAGGATTCATTGTGTTTTATGATACGAAACTGCCACCAAGCCCTAAACTCTCTCAAGAGGGCTGATCTGGAGTCTGTTCGGGGCTCCGGAGAGGGGAATGCGTCGCTATCGTCATCATCAACCTTCCTCCATCACCAATTTCATGATGCTCACCACCGTGCATGAGTAATTCCATCGTAGGCTTGCTGGATGGTGATGGGTTAGATGAGATTTATCATGTAATCGAGTTAGTTTTGTTAGGGTTTGTTCCCTAGTATCCACTATGTTCCGAGATTGATGTTGCTATGCCTTTACTATGCTTAATGCTTGTCACTAGGGCCCGAGTGCCATGATTTCAGATCTGAACCTATTATGTTTTCATGAATATATGTGAGTTCTTGATCCTATCTTGCAAGTCTATAGTCACCTATTATGTGTTATGATCTGTTAACCCCAAAGTGATAATAATTGGGATACTTATCGGTGATGACCGTAGTTTGAGGAGTTCATGTATTCACTATGTGCTAATGCTTTGGTCCTGTACTCTATTAAAAGGAGGCCCTAATATTTGTTAGTTTCCAATAGGACCCCGCTGCCACGGGAGGGTAGGACAAAAGATGTCATGCAAGTTCCTTTCCATAAGCACATATGACTATATTCGGAATACATGCCCACATTACATTGATGAACTGGAGCTAGTTCTGTGTCACCCTATGTTATGACTGTTACATGATCGATTGCATCCGGCATAATTCTCCATCACCGATCCATTCCCTACGAGCTTTTCATATATTGTTCTTCGCTTATTTACTTTTCCGCTGCTACTATTACAATCATTACAAAACCCAAAAATATTACTTTTGCTACCGTTACCACTATTATCATATTACGTTGCTACTAAATACCTTGCTGCAGATATTAAGTTTCCAGGTGTGGTTGAATTGACAACTCAACTGCTAATACTTGAGAATATTCTTTGGCTCCCCTTGTGTCGAATCAATAAATTTGGATTGAATACTCTACCCTCGAAAACTATTGCGATCCCCTATACTTGTGGGTTATCAAGACCATTTTCTGGCGCCGTTGCCGGGGAGCATAGCTCTATTCTTTGAGTCACTTGGGATTTATATCTGTTGATCACTATGAAGAATTTGAAAGATCAAAGAACCAAGATTTTTCTCTCAAATTCGAGGGGAGGTAAGGAACTGCCATCTAGCTCTGCACTTGATTCACCTTCTGTTTGGAGTAAACTTGCGACACCTACACATGCTATTGATTCTGATAGGTCGCATGTTATTGATGATGCCACTTCTGCTTTGCATGATACTTATGATGAAACTACTTCTATGCTTGATACTACTATGCCACTTGGTGAATTTCTTGATGAACAACTTGCTAGGGCTAGAGAGAATGAAATTATTGAAACTGATAATATTGATGAAAGTGATGATGAAGATTCTCCCCCTAGATATGAATTGCCTGTTGTGCCTGAGGGTTATGTTATGGATGAAGAAACTGCTAGAGACTTTCTTGCCTGCAATGATAGAGGTGATCTTAAGAAACTATTAGCTAAGCTGAAAGAAAATTCTCTAAATGCTAGAATGAAATATGATCCTTCTTATGCTACTTCACCTATCTTTATTACTGATACGGATTATGATTTCTTAGTTGATCCTGATATAATTACTTTGGTTGAATCGGATCCTTTTTATGGCTATGAATCTGAAACTGTTGTGGCACATCTTACTAAATTAAATGATATCGCTACCCTATTCACTAATGATGAGAAAACTTGCTACTATTATATCCTTAAATTATTTCCGTTCTCATTAAAGGGTGATGCTAAGATATTGTTTAATTCTCTTGATCCTGGTTGTGTGCGTAGTCCCCAGGATATGATTTACTACTTCTCTGCTAAATATTTCCCCACTCATAAGAAACAAGCTACTTTAAGGGAAATATATAATTTTGTGCAAATTGAAGAAGAGAGTCTCCCACAAGCTTGGGGGAGGCTTCTCCAATTACTTAATGCTTTGCCTTATCATCCTCTCAAGAAAAATGAAATACTTGATATCTTTTATAATGGACTAACCGATGCTTCCAGAGACCACCTGGGTAGTTGTGCTGGTTGTGTTTTCAAGGAAAGAATAGTTGATCAAGCTGAATTGCTATTGAATAATTTGTTGACTAATGAAAATAATTGGACACTTCCTGAACCAACTCCTAAGCCAACTCCGAAGAAAAGGGGTATTCTATTTCTTAGTCCTGAAGATATGCAAGAGGCAAAGAAATCTATGAAAGAAAAAGGCATAAAAGCTGAAGATGTTAAGAATTTACCTCCCGTTGAAGAAATACATGGTCTTAATTCATGACCTATTGAAGAAACACACGGTCTCGATAACCCGACACAGGTAGTAAAGGTAAACTCTCTCTATAGATATGATAAAGCTGAAATCCCTCCTGCTAAGTTTGCTAGTCAATGTTTGGATGAATTTGATAACTTTATGGTTAAGCAAAAGATTTTAATGCTTATTTTGGTAGACAAGTGAAACGCAATGCTTATATGATTGAACACTTGGGTGATTATATGTCTAGAGTTAAAGGTGAACTTAAACTCATTAGTAAACATGCTTCTATGGTTACCACTCAAGTAGAACAAGTACTTAAAGCTTAGAATGATTTTCTTAATGAATTGAATAGTAAGAATAATGACTTTGTTGTTAGAGTTGCGACTAGAGGAGGTAAAGTGACTCAGGAACCTTTGTATCTTGAGGGCCACCCTAATATAATTGAGCAAGATTCTCGGAGAACTACTATAGATGCACCTAGTCCTTCTAAGAGGAAGAAAAAGAAAAATGATAGGACTTTGCATGCTTCTAGTGAGTCTGTTGTAGACACACCTGAGAATCCCAATGATATTTCTATTTCTGATGCTGAAACACAATCTGGTAATGAACATGAACCTAGTGATAATGTTAATGATGATGTTCATGTTGATGCTCAACCTAGCAATAATAATGATGTAGAAATTGAACCTGCTGTTGATCTTGATAACCCACAATCAAAGAATCAACGTTATGATAAGAGAGACTTTGTTGCTAGGAAGCACTGTAAAGAAAGAGAACCATGCAGAAACCCATGACTTTTCCTCCTAAACCATCCAAGAAAAAGGATGATGAGGATTTTGAGCGCTTTGCTGAAATGATTAGACCTATCTTTTTACGTATGCGTTTGATCGATATGCTTAAAATGAATCCTTATGCTAAATATATGAAAGATATAGTTACCAATAAGAGAAAGATGCCGGAAGCTAAAAATTCCACCATGCTTGCTAATTATACTTTTAAGGGTGGAATACCAAAGATACTTGGAGATCCAGGAGTACAAACTATACCATGTTCCATTAAAAGGAACTATGTTAAAACTTCTTTATGTGATCTTGGAGCCGGTGTTAGTGTTATGCCTCTCTATTTATATCGTAGACTTGATTTGAATAAGTTGACACCTACTGAAATATGTTTGCAAATGGCTGACAAATCAACTGCTATACCTGTTGGTATTTGTGAGGATGTGCCTGTTGTGGTTGCAAACATTACTATTTTAACGGACTTTGTTATTCTCTATATTCCTGAGGATGATAGTATGTCTATTATTCTCGGAAGACCATTTTTGAATACTGCAGGGGCTGTTATTGATTGCACCAAAGGCAATGTAACTTTTCATGTTAATGGTAATGAGCATACGGTACACTTTCCGAGGAAACAACCTCAAGTCCACAGTATCAATTCTATTGGAAAATTTTCAACAATCACTATTGGAGGTTTTGAATTTCCTCTTCCTACTGTCAACAAGAAATATGATATTCTTATTATGGGGGACATGCATATCCCCGTTGAGGTAACCTAGTGTTATTCGAAAATTCTCCGGTTTCATGTTATTCGAAATGAGTTTGTTAACAAGACCTGATCAAGCTTGTTAGTGGATTCCTTTTGATGAGCATGAGATGGATGAATTTAGAAAACACAACTCTCTGTACCCTATTTTTACTTTCTGTTATTTATATTAATAAAGCAAAAATAGTATTTTCTGTTTGTTTTCTGAATTATCCATGCAATAAAAAATACCCCAAAAATAAAAGTTCCCCAAATGCCCTGAAAATTAAATATGATTTTTCTAGAATATTTGAGAATATCTCGCACTAAGAACACACCAGGGGGAGCAAGCACCTAGCCGTGAGGGTCCAGGGCGCGCCCCCCCCCCCCCCCCCTGGGCGCACCCCCTGCCTCGTTGGCCCATGGTGGCTCCCCTCCACTTATTCCAGCCAACACACACTCCTTCTTCCTCCCAAAAAAATCACCAACCAGCTCAAGCACGAGTTCTAACTCATCTTGCTGCCATTTTCAATCTCCTAGCTCAAAGCTCCATTCACAAAACTGCTTTGGAGGATTGTTCTTTGGTATGTGACTCCTCCAGTGGTCCAATTAGTTTTTGTCCTAATGCTTTATTCATTGCAAATTTTTGCTGCTTAGGTGACCCTGTTCTTGAGCTTGCATATCAAAGTTATATGGTCAAAAGTAGTTTTAATGCATGATATTGCCTCCAGGCACTTGTAGGAGTAGTTGCTATCAATATTGTTGAGTTTGGTTCACTTTTATTTTGAGTTACTAAAAATTTCAGAAATTCTTCAGAGGAAGAAATATGTTTAGGAAAATGTACCAAGGTGGTTCTTCAAGGAAGCAAGGACCCAGGCCCGCAATCGTGAGCCGGACGATGAACCACCAAGGGACGCTCAAGTGCGGCCTTGTGAATGGTCGTCAGAAGATTTCATTGTCCAAGCAGGAATCAAGGAGGAATTTGAAGCATATGTGCGTAATGCCGATCTTGAGAGCTTCATGGCAGATAAGTGCCGTCAGTACCACTACCTCACTGACTCCTTTGTGAGAAGGCAAAAGGGAGATATGTTATAACCAGGGAGGAGGCGACCGAGTACGAGAGGAGGACGGAGGCAGCTCGCTTCCAAGCTGCAGCTCGTCAGGCAATAGCTGATGCATCTCACTACGGCCCTAGCTTCAACTTTGGATATCCACCAGGCCATCCATGGGCATAGACCAACTTAGGCCAAAAGCCTAATCTTGGGGGAGTATGTATCTCTCACCGATATTACATTCATGTTCACACACTCATGCTAGTTGTTGGTGCTCATACTTTTTCATTGTATCATCCATGATAGTTTATTTCCTTTTTAGTTTTCTTCTTGTGTGCCTTAATAAACCTTAAGAAAAACAAAAAAATTAGTTGTAGCTTTTAGTTAGTTTACTTTCCATGCATGTGGTAGTAGTAATTAAAAAGAAAACCCAAAAAGATTTCCCGTTCTTCTTTTGCTTGTTGGGAGCTTTCCCATGTAAATATTTTTGTTTCTTTTCTTTGGGGGTCGAGAGGAGAAGACTGTAATTAAAATGTTGAGTGGCTCTCATATGCATTATTGTTGATCTAACAAAAGAGCCCATATTACCTTGTCTTCTCTCTTGAATTGAATGCTTACAGATTCCAGCTTAGTCCAATGCACGTGCACTATTATTATTATTATTATTATTATTATTATTATTATTATTATTATTATTATTATTATTATTATTATTATTATTATTATCCACATCGTTCGGTCATGCAAGTGAAAGGCAATAATGATGATTATATGATGGACTTATTGAGATGAGAAAAGCTGGTATGAACTCGACCTCTCTTGTTTTTGTAAATATGATTAGTTCATCGTTCCTGATTCAGCCTATTATGCAAGAAACATATTTGCAATGACAATTAGAGATTGTAGTTGCTTATTCCATGCTTAATTAGCTAGGAGTTTATAATGGTTTACCTTGCGTGCCAACATGCTATTAAAATGGTTGTGATGTGGTATGATAGGGTGGTATCCTCCTTTGAACAATTCGAGTGGCTTGACTTGGCACATGTTCACGCATGTAGTTGAAACAAAATCAACATAGCCTCTACGATATTTATGTTCATGGTGCATTATATCCTACTCATGCTTGCATTCGGTGTTAATTAATTTTAATGCATGTTCATGACTATTGTTGCTCCCTAGCTGGTCGCTTCCAAGTCTTTTTCTAGCCTTCACTTGTACTAAGCGGGAATACTGCTTGTGCATCCAATTCCATAAACCCCAAAGTTATTCCATATGAGTCCACCATACCTACCTATATATGGTATCTACCTGCCGTTCCAAATAAATTTGTATGTGCCAAAATCTAAACCTTCAAATAAACATTCTATTTTGTATGCTCGAATAGCTCATGTATCAACTACGGTTGTCTGTATCTTCCATGCTAGGCGGGTTATTCTCAAGAGGAGTGGACTCCGCTCCTCACTCACGAGAAAATGGCTGGTCATCGGGATGCCTAGTCCCATGCTCTATGAAAATCAAATCAAAATAACTGCAAACAAAACTCCCCTGGGACTCTTGTTAGTTGGGGGCACTCGTTGTTTCGAGCAAGCCATGGATTGATGCTTGTTGGTGGAGGGGGAGTATAAACTTTTACATTCTGCTTGGGAACCGCCTATAATGTGTGTAGCATGGAAGATATCGAGATATCTCGGTTGTTATGTTGACAATGAAAGTATATCGCTCAAAATATTATTCATATCTATTTCAAAACCGAGCTCTAGCACCTCTACAAATCCCTGCTTCCCTCTGTGAAGGGCTTATCCATTTACTTTTATGTTGAGTCATCATCCTCTTATTAAAAAGCACCAGTTGGAGAGCACCGCTGTCATTTGCATCCATTACTGTTAGTTTACATTGAGTATGACTTGACTGGGTCTCTTTTACCATGAATTACAATGTCTAGTCAGTCCTTGATCTTTAAAGGTGCTCTGCATTTATGTTTTGCGATCTCAGAAAGGGCTAGCGAGATACCATCTTGTTATATCATATTATGATTGTTTTGAGAAAGTGTTGTCATCCTAGATTTATTATTATTGCTCGCTAGTTGATTATGCCTTTGATATGAGTAAACATGAGACCTAAATGTTATTGTGAATATGGTTAGTTCATAATCTTTGCTAAAAACTTGAATGCTGGCTTTACATATTTACAACAACAAGAGCAAACAGAGTTTGTAAAAAATTTTCTTTATCACTTTCAGTTTATCAACTGAATTGCTTGAGGACAAGCAAAGGTTTAAGCTTGGGGGAGTTGACACGTCTCCATCGTATCTGCTTTTCCAAACACTTTTGCCCTTGTTTTGGAGTCTAACTTGCATGATTTGAGTGGAACTAACCCGGACTGACGTTGTTTTCAGCAGAATTGCCATGGTGTTATTTTTGTGCAGAAATAAAAGTTCTTGGAATGACCTGAAAATCAACGGATATTATTTTTGGAATATATAAAAAATACTGGAAGAAGAATCCACGTCAGGGGGCCACACCCTGTCCACGAGGGTGGGGGCGCGCCTACCCCCCATGGGCGCGCCCCCCTGCCTCGTGGGCCCCCTGACACTCCACCGACCTCAACTCCAACTCCATATATTCATGTTCGTGGAGAAAAAAATTAGAAAGAAGGATTCATCGCGTTTTACGATACGGAGCCACAGCCAAGCCCTAAACTCTCTCAGGAGGGCTGATCTGGAGTCCGTTCAGGGCTCCAGAGAGGGGAATCCGTCACCATCATCATCATCAACCTTCCTCCATCACCAATTTCATGATGCTCACCGTCGTGCGTGAGTAATTCCATCATAGGCTTGCTGGACGGTGATGGGTTGGATGAGATTTATCATGTAATCGAGTTAGTTTTGTTAGGGTTTGATCCCTAGTATCCACTATGTTCCGAGATTGATGTTGCTATGACTTTGCTATGCTTAATGCTTGTCACTAGGGCCCGAGTGCCATGATTTCAGATCTGAACCTATTATGTTTTCATGAATATATGTGATCTCTTGATCCTATCTTGCAAGTCTACAGTCACCTATTATGTGTTATGATCTGTTAACCCCAAAGTGACAATAATCGGGATACTTACCGGTGATGACCGTAGTTTGAGGAGTTCATGTATTCACTATGTGTTAATGCTTTGGTCCGATACTCTATTAAAAGGAGACCTTAATATCCCTTAGTTTCCAATAGGACCCCGCTGCCACGGAAAGGTAGGACAAACGATGTCATGCAAGTTCTTTTCCATAAGCACGTATGACTATATTCGGAATACATGCCTACATTACATTGATGAGCTGGAGCTAGTTCTGTGTCACCCTATGTTATGATTGTTACATGATCGATCGCATCCGGCATAATTCTCCATCACCGATTCATTGCCTACGAGCTTTTCATATATTGTTCTTCGCTTATTTACTTTTCCGCTGCTACGGAAACAATCACTCGAAAACCCAAAAATATTACTTTTGCTACCGTTACCACTATTATCATATTACTTTGCTACTAAATACCTTGCTGCAGATATTAAGTTTCCAAGTGTGGTTGAATTGACAACTCAACTGCTAATAGTTGAGAATATTCTTTGGCTCCCCTTGTGTCGAATCAATAAATTTGGGTTGAATACTCTACCCTCGAAAACTTTTGCGATCCCCTATACTTGTGGGTTATCACACATCAACCAACTCTAATGTCACCTAGATACTCCAAGGTCACTACGAGTATCCGTGAGTTGATTATATGATATGCATCAAACAATTTCAGATTCATAATACTCAATCCAACACAAAGAACATCAAAGAGTGCCCCAAGATTTCTACTAGAGAAACAAGGACGAAAACGTGCATCAACCCCTATGCATAGATTACCACAATGTCACCTCGGGAATCTACGAGTTGAGTGCCAAAACATATATCAAGTGAATCAATATGATACCCCATTGTCACCACGGGTATTCATAGCAAGACATACATCAAGTGCTCTCAAATCCATAAAAGTATTCAATCCGATAATAACAAAATCTCAAAGGAAAAACTCAATTCATCACAGCAAGATAGAGAGGGGAAAACACCATATGATCCAACTATATTAACAAAGCTCGTGATACATCAAGATCGTGCCAAATCAAGAACACGAGAGAGAGAGAGAGAGAAATTAAACACGTAGCTACTGGTACAAACCCTTGCCCCTGAGGGTGGACTACTCCCTCCTCATCATGGTGGCCGTCGGCATGATGATGATGGCCACCAGTGATGATTTCCCCCTCCGGCGGGGTGCTGGTACGGGGTCTAGATTGGTTTTTTGTGGCTACAGAGGCTTGCGATGGCGGAACTTCTGATCTAGGGTTATTTCTGGGGGTTACTGTATTTATAGGATTTTTGGCGTTGGTTTCACCCAAAGATGGGCTTAGAGGGCCCCACTACCCACCAGAACACGGGCAAAGACCCTGGCGGGCCCTGGTGGGTGGTGGCCACCTCCTTCACCTTCTAGTCCTCCCACGAAGCTTCTAGTGCCTCTTTTGTTCCAAAAAATCATCAAAAAGTTTCGTTGCATTTGGAGAACTTTTATTTCTACACAAAAAACAACACCAGAGTAGTTCTGTTGAAAACAACGCCAGTCTAGGTTACTTCCATTCAAATCATACCAATACCATATGGAATTATTGTAAACATGGCATGAATACTTCATAAATTATAGATACGTTGGAGACGTATCATCATCCCCAAGCTTAATTCCTACTCGTCCTCGAGTAGGTAAATGGTAAAAGAAATAATTTATGAAGTGTGAATGCTAGCATAGTGCATAAGTTTGATCAATGATAATCTCAATCACTTTTCCTAGCAACATAACAACAACTCTTTCTCATAAAACTCATCATGATAAAGTAGCAACTGAAAAAGGAATATTTGATGTGGAATGCTACCTATCATATTCATCATATACACTTTTCTTTTGTAGCATGGACATTTGGACTTGAATGATTCAACCCAATAGTCTATAATTTGACATGAATACATCAATACTCAAGCATAGTAACAAGCAACCATGTCTTTCAAAATATCAACACTAAAGGAAGCTATCCCTAGCCCATTATGCTCAATCATTGATCCATTTATGAAACACACTCAAATATTAGCTACATCCAATGCACAAGTATGACAATAGTGTTCCTAGTTGGTGCTTTGTAAGAGAAGATGGAGGCTCAACAAAAATAAAAATTGCATAAAGTAAATAGATAGGCCCTTCGCAAAGGGAAGCAGAGATTTGTAGAGGTGCCAGAGCTCAAAGCTTAAATTGGGAGATAAAATTGTTTTGAGAGGCATGCTTTTCCTGTCAACGAAAATGACCGAGAATTCCAATACTTTCCATCCTAGATAAATAATAGGCGGTTCACAAACATAAAAGAAAGTTTATTCCTTTTACCACCATTCTTTCACAATCATGGCTAGCCATATCCACAGGTGCCTTTCATACCAACACTTTCCAAGGATTTACTATTGACAACATAAATAAAATTTCTTTTCATTTTGGGACTGGTCATCCCTATTACCGGCCACACTCTCGTGCAATGACAAGTGAATAAACACTCATCTTTAGAATAACATATCTAAAATGGAAAATATCATCCACGCCCTGCCGCTTCATGAGCGGTACGGGCACACAAAAAGGAAATTCATTTTGAAAATTAGAGTAGGCACATACAAATTTACTTGGAATGGCATGGAAATACCGCATATAGGTAGGTATGGTGGACTCATTTGGCACAACTTGGTTTAAGGAGTATGTATGCACAAGCAGTATTCCCCCTTAATACAAATGAAGGCTAGCAAATGGATTGATAAGCAACCAACCAAGAAACAAAAATGATCATAAATGAGCATCAAACATAACTAACACCGAATAATGCAACACAAGTAGGATATAACTTCATTGAATAACTATTGACTTTTGTGCTTGCATAGGGAATCACAAACCTTAACACCGATATTCCTACTAAAGCACAATTACTCACCAACATGACTTACATATTATTATCTCCATATCACAAAACTATTGCAAGGAATCAAACTTATCATATCCAATGATCTACATGAAAGTTTTTATTATATCCTTCTTGAATATTCATCATATTAGGACCAATTTCAAAACTTGTGCAAATTTTCATTACTAGTATCAACTCTCAAAATAATATAAGTAAAGCACAAGATTAAATAACAAACTACTCCAAAAAGATATAAGTGAAGAGCAAGTGAGTACTTAAGAAAATGGGTAGCGATTTGAGGACTCTCTTATTTAAAAACTTTCAGATCTAAGTATTTTATTAAAACAACAATCAAAACAAAATAAAATTAAATTCCAAGAATACCACATGTCATGCGAAGAAGCAAAAACTTAGGCTCAACCGACACTAACCGGTAATTGTTGATGAAGAAAGGTGGGATGCCTACCGGGTCATCCCCGAGCTTAGATGCTTGAGACTTCTTGAAATATTATCTTAGGATGCCTTGGGCATCCCCAAGATTTAGATTTTGTGTCTCCTTAATTCCTTTATCTACACAAAACTCAACAAGAACTCGTGAGATAAGTTAGTATAGATCAATGCAAAACCTTATCATTATATACTGTAGAAAATCACTAAAATTATTATTTAACATTGCATACTAAATGCATCTACATATTTAATACTCCTATCCTCAAATAGAATCATTATAAAAGAAACATATGCAAACATAACAGCAATTTGTCAAAACAGGATAGTCGGTAAAGGATGCAACATTATTCATACTTATTTAACTCCAAAAGTTCTAAAAAATTACCACACTGTAGAACATTTGTTTTAGCTTATTGTGCAAAAAAATCAACATTTTATCACATTCTAACTTTTCTCAAGAATTCACGGACTAGCGTGCAACTTTCTATTTTCAAACAGCCACATATGGACTTGCAAAAAAAGCATGGTAAAGGCTATACTTGAAACTTTTTATTGAAGTAAAAGATAAAAAACATTATTCGAAATAACAGCAAGAAAATCTGAAAAATAAAAAGACACTCCAAGAAAAACTCATATCATGTGACGAATGAAAATATAGCTCCAAGTGAGGTTACCGATAATGTTGGAGACGAAAGAGGGGACGCCTTCCGGGGCATCGCCAAGCTTATTTGCTTGGATATTCCTTTAGTATTACCTTGGGGGTGCCTTTGCATCCCCAAGCTTAGGGTCTTATCACTTCTTATTCTCCTCGTATTGATATCTCACCCAAAACATGAAAACTTCAATTACACAAAACTTAACAAAACTTCGTGAGATAGGTTAGTATGATAAAGACAAATCATTCACTTTGGTACTGCCAAGACAAGATTAATAAGTGTTCTCACACAATGCCTACTGTACATAATCATTTCCAAAATTTATATTGAGCAATATAGGCCATATAAACTAGGAAACAAGCAAACTATGCATTGTAAACAGAATCTGTCAAAAATAGAAAAGTCTGTAATGATCTAGACAATGACCATACTTTTGTTACTCCACAAATTCTAAAAAATTAGGACAACATAGGAAATTTGTGTATCAATCATCTATAAAAAATCAGAATTTTATAACGTTCCAGTGAATTTAAACAATTATGTTACTGGAAGCAAAACTTTCTATTTTTGCACATGATCAAGTCAACTATCATCCACACTATCCCACATGCTTTACTTGGCACTTTATTGAAACAAAATCTATAAAACATGATTAATACAATATCTTAATCATGTGGACACACAAAAATAGTAGGAAATAGTGTTGGGTTGTCTCCCCAAGCGCTTTTCTTTAATGCCTTTTTAGCTAGGCATGATGATTTCAATGATGCTCTCATAGAAGTAAAGAATTGAAACACAAATAGAGCATCATGAAGCACATGACTATCACATTTAAGACTAGCCCACTTCCTATGCATAGAGATTTCGTGAGGAAATAGTTTATGGGAGCAAGAATCAACTAGCATAGGAAGGCAAAACAAGCAAGACTTCAAAACTTTCAACACATAGAGAGGAAACTTGATATTATTGAGATATGTAGATGCATATGTTCCTCTCTCATAAAAAATTCAGTAGCATCATGAATAAATTTAACAATATAACTATCATATAAAGCATTCCCTTCATGACCCACAAGCATAGTATTTTTATTACTCTCCACATAAGCAATTTTATTCTCATTCATAATAGTGGGAGCAAACTCAACAAAATAACTATCATGGGATTGAAAATTAAAATCATGATGACCAGTTTCATGGTTATCATTACCCTTTATAGCATGCATGTCATCACAATAATTATCATAGATAGCAAACGTGTTGTCATAATCAATTGAAACCTCTTCCAAAATAGTGGATTCATCATTAAATAAAGTCATGACCTCTCCAAATCCACTTTCGTAATTATTAGAATAAGATTTGACACCCTCAAAAATAGTGGGATCATTAGTACATAGAGTTGACACTCTTCCAAACCCATTTTCATCAATATAATGATCATAAATAGGAGGCATGCTTTCATCATAATAAATTTTCTCATCAAAACTTGGGGCAGCAAAAATATCATCTTCATCAAATATAGCATCCCCAAGCTTGTAGCTTTGCATATCATTAGCATCATGGATATTCAAAGAATTCATACTAGCAACATTGCAATCATGTTCATCATTCAAAGATTTTTATGCCAAACATTTTATTGAATTCTTCTTCTATCAATTGAGCACAATTTTCCTTTCCATCATTTTCAAGAAAGACATGATAAAGACGAATAATATAAGGCCACCTCAATTCCATTTTTTGTATTTTCTTTTATAAACCAAACTTGTGATGAAAGAAGAAACTAAAAGATTCAATTGCAAGATCTAAAGATATAACTTAAAGCACTCACCTCCCCGGCAACGGTGCTAGAAAAGAGCTTGATGTCTACTACGCAACTTGATTCTTGTAGACTCGTGTTGGGCCTCCAAGTGCAGAGTTTTGTAGGACAATAGTAATTTTACATCAAGTTAATGACCTAAGGTTTATGAATCCATGGGAGGCAAGATGGTCTCTCTAAAACAACCCTACAACCAAATAATAAAAAGTCTCTTGTGTCCCCAACACACCGAATACAATGGTAAATTGTATAGGTGCACTAGTTCGGTGAAGAGATGGTGATACAAGTGTAGTAATGATAGTAAATATTTATTTTTCTAATAGTAACAATAAAAAACAACAAGGTAACAAGTAACAAAAGTGATCACAAATGGTAATGCAATGCTTAAAAATGAGGCCTAGGGTTTGTACTTTCTCTAGTGCAATCTCTCAACAATGCTAATGTAGTTGGATCATATAACCATCCCTCAACGTGCGATGAAGAATCACTTCAAAGTTCTTATCTAGCGGAGAATATAAGAAGAAATTGTTTGTGGGGTACAAAACCACCTCAAAGCTATTCTTTCTGATCGATCCATCCAAGAGTTTGTACTAAAATAACACCAAGTTACCCTTTCCGATCGATCTATCTAAGAGTTCATACTAAAATAACACCATATGATACACATCAACCAACTCTAATGTCACCTAGATACTCCAATGTCACCGCAAGTATCTATTAGTTGATTATACGATATGCATCAAATAATTTTAGATTCATAATTCTCAATCCAACACAAAGAACCTCAATGAGCGCCCCAAGATTTCTACCGGAGAAACAAGGACAAAAACGTGCATCAACCCCTATGCATAGATTACCCCAATGTCACCTCGGGAATCCGAGAGTTGAGTGCCGAAACATATATCAAGTGAATCAATATGATACCCCATTGTCACCATGGGTATTCATAGCAAGACATACATCAAGTGCTCTCAAATCCATAAAAGTATTCAATCTAATAATAACAAAATCTCGAAGGGAAAACTTAATTCATCACAATAGGATAGAGAGGGGGAAAACACCATATGATCCAACTATATTAATAAAGCTCGTGATATATCAAGATCATGCCAAATCAAGAACATGAGAGAGAGATAGAAAGAGAGGGATTAAACACATAGCTATTGGTAGAAACCCTCGGCCCCAAGGGTGGACTACTCCCTCCTCATCATGGTGGCCGCTGGGACGAGGAAGATGGCCACCGATGATGATTTCCCCCTCCGGCAAGGTGCCAAAATAGGGTCTAGATTGGTTTTTCATGGTTATAGAGGCTTGCGGTGGCAGAACTTCTGATCTAGGGCTATTTCTAGGGGTTTCTTATTTATAGGATTTTTTGGCGTTGGTTTCACGTGAGGATGGGCTTCGAGGGGGCCACGACCCACCAGTACATGGGCAAGGCCCCTGGCGCGCCCTGGTGGGTGGTGGCCACCTCGTTCACCTTCTCATCCTCCCACGAAGCTTTTAGTGCCTCTTTTGTTCCAAAAAAAATGTCAAAAAATTTTGTTGCATTTGGAGAACTTTTATTTCTGCACAAAAAACAACACCCTAGTAGTTCTGCTAAAAACAACTTCAGTCTGGATTAGTTCCATTCAAATCATACCAAAACCATATAGAATTGATGTAAACATGGCATGAATACTTCATAAATTATAGATACATTGGAGACGTCTCATAGTCTACATTAAAATATCTAAAACATCTTATATTAGTGAACAGAGTGAGAAACTCCTTCTTGCTCTGGTAGAGTTCTCGATGTCATAAATGTCTAAACCAAACACATGTTCACATCATTACCCTCCCTATTATTACTAGGATCTTAAGTACATACTAGTCGAGATACTTCACAGGGGGCAAACAATGTTGCATTACTTCTTCCATTATATAGAAGATACATTAATTGATTTAAATGTAGCGATGCCAAGGATCTTATTGAGGTGCGCATGTATGCATGCTGCCAGAACAACAGTACAATTGTTTGTTTGCTTCATGCATAGTTTCCTTTTCAATTGCTTTATTTGCCTCATTTAATGAGATGCCCAAACAATACTGCCTGATGTAGGGTACTTGTATAACTGTTAGTTGACATAATTAAATTCCTTACCATTTCATTACTCTGGCGAAGTGTGCCTAAAGCTTTGTAGTCCATTAACCAACTATTACTGCACTAGGCTCACTACCTATTTTATACGAGGCTAATGATTGCATATTTTTGCTTGCTTTAGTAGGTTTGTATGAATCCCTCTATAGTTCATTATGCTCCCTAAGACTCATTTGAAACACGGCACACAATGCTCCAGCTAGTTAATATGACTTACAGAATGGCTAACTGCTTGGTTACTTATACACAAGATATATCTAATGTTCTGTTTTTCCATGTACTCCCTGTGTTCCTAAATATAAGCTTTTCTAGAGATTTCAATAAAAACTACATACTAATGTACATAGACCTATTTTAGAGTATAGATTCACTCGTTTTGCTTCGTATGTAGTCTATATTGGAATCTCTAAAAAGACTTATATTTAGGAACGAAGGGAGTACAAGATAGTCTATCTTGCTCGCTTCACTATTGTAACTATATTTTTGCCCAAGTCATCTATACCTACAGAGACATTTTAGGATAAAGTGACATCAAGAGAAAGCTCTCAGAGCAGTGCGGCATGGATGTTACCAAATGATTATGGATTGGAATTGGAATGTCCTGATGGTCTAGAGCATCAACCAGAGGCGGCAAGACATCATGCATATGAGTCTCAAGATGCAATCAACTTGTTGAGATTGGGGGTGCAGATATCAGATGCAGAAGTCAAAAAAAATGAAACAAGACACTGAGGAAACCACAAAGAAAGTGTAGATTTTGCAGACTGAAATTTGTGATATGTGAATCCAGTCAATCCTATTTTCGGAATAGATTATATTTAAATGGTAAGTTGTATTGATGCGCATCCAAGATGTATGAGTCGTATGTGCCCAGTGTATATAATTTGCTGTTTGTTTACTCTTTAATATCACATGTCGCGAACTATGATGCTCAGTGGATGTAATATGCCGTAATTTCTTTATTGTATAGTGTATGATTATTCTTAATTTCTATGCCTTAATTTGTTTATTGTATGGTGTATGATAAATCTTTGTTATTGTATATACTATTTTTGAAATGGGGGCCAACAAGCCAAAGAATTACCTGGACATCATCCGAACATAACGAAAATGTGTAGTCAAAGCGGGACGTAATTAGGTTGGTCAACAAATAATAAGTGGATCCTATATCCATGGACACATGTGGGCCATAATATTCATGGACCAATAATGGGCCGCATTATGGGCCGTAAGTGAGCCAAAGTCATAATCGTCCATTTGTGGGCCCAACCATAACGGGTCGTTAACAGGCCGGTATGTACCACATGCTTATTTTTATTAACAAGCATAACGGGTCGTTAATTGGCCGAAATACATGATGGGGTAAAAAAGGCCCAACGAGTTAATGGGCCACAAACGGGTCAAGTGTAACCACAGGCTGAATTTAGCCCGTTGGCTGAACATGCCAGTAAAGGACCGAAAGTAATATTGGACCAAAAATGAGCCCAAGAATATATGGCCTTAGGAGGCCGAAAGTTAACATGGGATGGAAAATGCCCAACCGAATTATGGGCCATTGGTGGGTATAAAGCAGTTTACTATTCATTATGGGCCAGAATCGCCACAGGCTGTTAAAGGGCCTAGAGATACAAAAGGCCTCATATGGGCCGAAACACATCATGGGCCATACATGGGCCGATAGTGACAACGGTCCGGAATTATACTGGATGACCCACATGACGTTACTAGGTTGAATTCCGGAAGGCCATGACGGGCCGTGAGTTATCGAGATATAAATGGGCTATATGCGAATAGGTCATTAACACGCTTTCCGTGGCCGGCCCGCTAACTTTTGACCAAGTCAGACCGGCCAGCCTTTTTAACCTATATGAGCCACTATTGGGTTGTACCACATGTCGACGTATCATTGGTGTGTGTCGTCCATTTGATGGATGACATCTGTCCAGATGTGGAGGTGACATGTGGGTCCTCCGACCAATGAGAATTTTACACATGGAAAATTGCCATTGGTCGAGGCTGTTAATGGGTTGTCAAATCCAAACCAGAACCCGATAGCATAACGGCGACCAGTTACGGTGGATGCCATGTGTTGGTTACCCTTCATGAAAACACTTCCGTGACGTGCCATTTATCGTCATGGAAGTGGACACTTCCATGATGATAATTTGAGTATTGTCATGGAACACTTCTACAATAGCACAAGCATGACTATCTTGATTCTTTCATAAAATCGCCATAGATGTACATGCATGACAGAAAACGTGACCTACTATGACAAATATGTATCATCATGGAAGTGTTTTATTTTTGTAGTGTGGAGCTATTGTGTATCGCTCTAGGTTGTGACTGTTATATGATGAATATCATCCAACGCAAATATCCATCGCTGATCCAATGCCTAGGCTTTTTTCATATTAATCTTTGCTAAGTTACTACTACTTATGTTATTACAATCATCACAAATTTCTATTTTTACTGCTCTTATTACTATTGCTACTTTTACTGCTACTATCAAAACTATCAAACTAATGTGAACACTTTGTTGCAGACATATTATATCCTAGGTGTGGTTGAATTTACAACTCAACTTATAAGGCTCACAAATATTCTTTGGCTCCCCTTGTGTCGAATCAACAAATTTGGGTCAAATACTACCCTCGAAGACTGTCGCGATCCCCTATACTTGTGGGTTATCATCCCCTAGGAAGGAGGTTCGTAGGAGTTAATCATCACACACCCCCAGTTATGACAGCACTCAACAATTTCAATCAGACATAAAAATGCTCAAATCTCCCCACCATGCCATGTCACACACTTAAATTAGTAGTAAACAACAAGCTTTAATATCGATATTCTTACTAACCAATGATCATGGACTCATGCCCTTTCATATTACGACATCAATATAATTAGAACATATGTTTCATATTTAGTGATGTACATGAAAGTTTTTATTAAAACACTTAAATACTTATCCTTTTGGACTAGTCTTATAACCCGTGCTCATTACCACTTCCTATTTAAAGACCCTCAGAAAGATTTAAGTGAATCATGAGAGTGCAATCATTTCTATAAAATATAACCACCATCCTGCTCTAACAAATATAAGTGGAGCACTAGAGCAACTGCATAGCTCAAAAGATATAAGTGAAGCTCATAGAGTATTCTAACAAATCATAGTGAATGTGTGTCATTCTCAAAGAGGTGTGTCCAGCAAGCAATGATTGTGGCAAACTATCAAGCAAACAAAATAAAGCTCTGGCACACGACGCTCCAAGTAAAACTCATATCATGTGATGAATAAAAATATAGCTCCAAGTAACATACCGATAGATTGTAGACAAAAGAGGAACGACATCCCAAAGCTTAGATGCTTAGGTCTTCCTTGAATTGTAACTTGGTTTGCCTTGGTAATCCCAAGCTTAGCGTTTTTCCACTCCTTATTCCTTCATCCATCGTGATCTCACCCAAAACTTGAAAACTTCAGCACACAAAACTCAACAGAAACCTCGTGAGATCCATTGGTATAATAGACAAATCATAAACTTTAGGTGTTTTTCAAAACCCATTCATAATTTATTCTCGCATAATACCTACTATATTCTAACTTCTCCATGACTTATACCCCGCGATATAATCCATAGCATCATTAAAATAAGCACACTATGTAATAAAAACAAAATATGTCTAAAATAGAACAACCTGTAATGATGTGAATAAAAATCATAGTTCTGTAACTCCAACAATTTTGAACAATTAGGACAATGTGAGCAATTTTTATATCAATCATGTCTAAAAATTTCAGATCAAAATCACACTCCAGGGAATTATAGTAATTCCTAGATTGAGAGCAAAAGTTCTTATTTTTTCACAGAATCAAGTCAACTATTATCCAAATCATCCCAAAGGATTTACTTGGCATAAAAACTAACTAATACATGAAAACACAATCATTATAGTAGCAATAATCATTTCATCACACAAGAATAGAAAGTAAAAGAAAAAATACAGATAACTACTGGGTTGCCTCCCAACAAGCGTTATTGTTGTACGCCCCTAGCTAGGCGTAATGCATTGTTTCAAGTATTGTCATCCTTCAAATTAATTTCATAAGCGACTCTCATAATAGATTCATATGACTTATACATATTCCTATGACTATGAAATTATGCAACTCCCGAATACTGGAGGAACACCTTGTGTGCTATCAAATGTCACAACGTAACTGGGTGATTATAAAGATGCTCTACAGGTGTCTCCGAAGGTGTTTGTTGAGTTGGCATATATCAAGATTAGGATTTTTTCACTCCGTGTATCGGAGAGGTATCTCTGGGCCCTCTCGGTAATGCACATCACTATAAGCCTTGCAAGTAATGTGACTAATAAGTTAGTTGCAGGATGATGCATTGCAGAACAAGTAAAGAGACTTGCCACTAACGAGATTGAACTAGGTATGAAGATACCAACGATTGAATCTCGGGCAAGTAACATACCAATGACAAAGGGAATGACGTATGTTGTTATGCAGTTTGACCGATAAAGATCTTCATAGAATATGTAGGAGCCAATATGAGCATCTAGGTTCCGCTATTGGTTATTGACCGGAGATGTGTCTCGGTCATGTCTACAAAGTTCTCGAACCCGTAGGGTCCGCACGTTTAATGTTCGATGACGATTTGTATTATGAGTTATGTGTTTTGGTGACCGAAGTTTATTCGGAGTCCTGGATGAGATTACAGACATGACGAGGAGTCTCGAAATGGTCGATAGGTAAAGATTGATATATTGGAAGGTTATATACGGATACCGGAATGGTTCTGATAAGGTTTGGGGATTTTTCGGAGTACCGGGAGGCTACCGGAACCCCCCGGGAAAGTTAATGGTCCTATTGGGCCATAGTGGAGAGAGGGAGGCGGCCACAGGAGGTGGCGCCCCCAACCCCAAATCGAATTGGACAAGGGTTGGGGGCGCGGCCCCCCTTTCCTTCTCCCTCTCCCCCTTTCCCCTTTCCCATCTCCGTTGGATGGAAAGGGGAGGCCGAATCCTACTTGGACTGGGAGTCCAAGTAGGACTCCCCCCTTGGCATCCCCCTTGGCGTCCCCCTTGGGCCGGCCTCCTCCTCCCCCTCCTTTATATACGTGGGCATGGGGGCATCCCAAAGACACAACAGTTGTTTCTTAGCAGTGTGCGGTGCCCCCCTCCACAGTTTACTCCTCCGGTCATAGCGTCATAGTGCTTAGGCGAAGCCCTGCGTGGATCACATAACCATCACCGTCATCACGCCGTCGTGCTGTCAGAACTCTCCCTCGACCCGCTACTGGATCAAGAGCTCGAGGGACGTCATCGAGCTGAACGTGTGCTGAAGACGGAGGTGTCGTATGTTCGGTACTTGGATCGGTTGGATTGCGAAGACGTTTGACTACATTAACCGCGTTAACCTAACGCTTCCTCTTTCGGTCTACGAGGGTATGTGGACACACTCTCCCTGTCTCATTGCTATGCATCTCCTAGATAGATCTTGCGTGATCATAGGATTTTTTTTGAAATTGCATGCTACGTCCCCAACAGTGGCATCAGAGCCAGGTCTATGCGTAGATGATATGCACGAGTAGAACACAAAGAGTTGTGGGCGATAATAGTCATACTGCTTACCACCAATGTCTTACTTTGATTCGGCAGTATTGTTGGATGAAGCGGCTCGGGCCAACATTACATGACCGTGTTCATTAGACTGGTTCTATCGACGTGCTTCGCACACATGTGGCTGGCGGGTGTCTGTTTTCCCAACTTTAGTTGAATCAAGATTGACTACGGCCGGTCCTTGTTGAAGGTTAAAATATCACACTTGATGAAAATCATTGTGGTTTTGATGCGCAGGTAAGAATGGTTCTTGCTAGAAGCCTGTAGCAGCCACGTAAAACTTGCAACAAGAAAGTAGAGGACGTCTAACTTGTTTTTGTAGGGCATGTTGTGATGTGTTATGGTCAAGATGTGATGAGATATAAATTGTTGTATGAGATGATCATGTTTTGTAAAAGTTATCGGCAACTGGCAGGAGCCTTATGGTTGTCGCTTTATTGTATGAAATGCAATCACCATGTAATTGCTTTACTTTGTCACTAAGCGGTAGCGACAGTCGTAGAAGCAATGGGTGGCGAGACGACAATGACAATACGATGGAGATCAAGGTGTCAAGCCGATGACGATGGAGATCATGATGGTGCTTTGGAGATGGAGATCAAATGCACAAGATGATGATGACCATATCATGTCACATATTTTGATTACATGTGATGTTTATCTTTTTATGCATCTTATTTTTCTTAGTACGGCAGTACCATTATAAGATGATCCCTCACTAAATTTCAAGGTACAAGTGTTCTCCCTGAGTATGCATCGTTACTACAGTTCGTCGTGCCGAGACACCACGTGATGATCGGGTGTGATAAGCTCTACGTTCACACACCACGGGTGCAAGTGAGTTTTGCATGTGCAGAATACTCGGGTTAAAGCCTAGCATATGCAGATATGGCCTCGGAACTCTGAGACCGAAAGGTCGAACGTGAATTGTCGGTGTAAAAACCGACGGATCTCGGGTAGGGGGTCCCGAACTGTGCATCTAAGGCGGATGGTAACAGGAGGCAGGGGACACGGTGTTTACCCAGGTTCGGGCCCTCTTGATGGAGGTAATACCCTACGTCTTGCTTGATTGTTCTTGATGATATGAGTATTACAAGAGTTGATCTACCACGAGATCGTAGAGGCTAAACCCTAGAAGCTAGCCTATGGTATGATTGTATGTTGTCCTACGGACTAGAACCCTCCGGTTTATATAGACACTGGAGGGGGCTAGGGTTAAACAAGGTCGGTTACTAGGGAGGAGATATGCATATCCATATTGCCTAGCTTGCCTTCCATGCCAAGTAGAGTCCCATCCGGACACGAGACGAAGTCTTCAATCTTGTATCTTCATAGTCCAACAGTCCGGCCAAAGGATATAGTCCGGCTGTTCGGTAGCCCCTGAACCAGGCTTCAATGACGATGAGTTCCACATTGCAAGGCAGGTTCCTCCTCCGAATACTCGATGGAAGAGTTTAAACACAAGAATAGTGTCCGGCCCTGAAAAATAAGTTCCACATACCACTGTAGAGAGAATAACATTTCCACAAATCTAATCTGCTGACATGTTTTGACAACATGACAACATGCCACGGCCCGATCATTATTCAAACCGTTTTTCTCAACCAGCACCGCACATATCGCGGGGTGGTTTTCTTGACACGTCTTGTCAATGCAGAGATCGTGTTCCCCTTATTACGGGATTCTCATCAATACGGATGTGGGTAACCCAACCGCGCCATCAATTACGGCACCTGGGGAATAAGCGGTTTTACCAGGCATGTGGGGAGACACATCGCCTCTTCCGCCCTTATAAAGGGACAAGGATTTACTATTTTCACCCACGCCTTCTTCCTTGCTTACCCATCCCCGCACACTCGAGCTCTAGCACCCAAGCTCGTGTTCCTCCTCTCAAACCACTCCAAGCTTGTATGGAGCAGGAGGCAAGTGGATGGTCTCCTCTGTCACGGAGGATAACATCAAAAAGTTACGTGAAGCCAGATATATGGCCGCGAACATCGCGCACCGGCTGCCAGATGCAGGGCATATCACCCCTATGCCCGAACCCCATGAGAGGGTAGTTTTTCTTACCCACTTTGTCCGTGGACTGGGATTTCCTATCCACCCGTTCGTCCGCGGACTCATGTTCTACTACGGGCTGGATTTTCACAATATTGCCCCCAATTTAGTCCTCAACATCTCGGCGTTTATCGTCGTGTGCGAGGCCTTCCTCTGCATCAAGCCCCACTTCGGCCTGTAGCTGAAGACTTTTAATGTCAAACCGAAGGTGGTGGTCGGCCAGCAGGCAAAGTGCGGAGGCGCCATGGTGGGCAAGATTCCTAACGTCACCTGGCTCGAGGGCTCCTATGTGGAGACCATAAAGGGGTGGCAATCGGGGTGGTTCTACATCACCGAGCCGCGTGACTCCAACTGGGCGGCGGCCCCCAAATTTCGATCCGGAGTCCCCACGCGGCTCACCTCCTGGAAAGAGAAGGGCCTGTCCTGGGGTTCTTCGGTAGAGCTGACCGGACTCCAGACCTGCATCCAGAACATGATGAATAAAAAAATCAAGCTTGTCAATGTGGTCCAGGTTATGCTCTTCCGCCGGATCCTCCCGTGTCAACGACGGGCATTTGATTTATGGGAGTTTGACTCAGCCAAGCACCAGAAGCCGCGAGAGCTCTATGACACAACGCACGAGGACGTCTGGAGGGTGTTGTTCAAGAGCGCCAAGATTCCTCACTCACTCACCGAGGACCGCGGACTCAGCGCAAAGCGCCGCACCCATCCGGTAGGATTTTTAAATCTCTCAGGGTCTTTATTTTCCCCGGTTTAGTTATGTGCAGGATCTAACCTTCCATGTCAATAACAGGACTGGATAGAGACAGCGGAGCAGCTTGATTGCCCAGCCCCCCTGCCCGAGGATCCTGCAGACGCTCTTCTAACAAAGATGCTGACTCCGGCACCTTACGAGGTGCCGCAAAGAAGGCCAAGAAGAAGGCCACAGGGACCCGAAAGGGTCTCCGGTGCAAGGTTGTATCGGACCCATCGTCCGATGACTCCAACGCGCACTCCTCCCACAGAAACGAGGAGGAGGAGAGAAGTTCTCCCCCCCCCCAGCCGGGGGAGACAAGAAAAGGAAGGTTGACCCATCCGGGGAAGCCGAAGGGTCCAAGAAGGGAAGGACCCTCCCTCCGGACTGTGCCATGACGGCCGCCGACAGCGGCGACGAGTAGCTACCTAGGGACAAGCCCCTGGCGAAGTCGTAAGTGTCCGGACACCATAGTACTTCATGGTATGTTATATTGCATTGCCTCTCTTCATGCCGAACATGATTATGCAGTCCGTCCCGAGCTCATCTCGACGTACCCTCGTCGAGCGGCTCTTTGGACTCGTCGGATATGAAGAGCGGTTCTCCTCCGACCGCTCCCACCCCTCGCCCTATGGACAACACCAAGGTGTTATCTCAAAAGGCACCGAGCCAAGGGGAGGTGGTCCTGGGGGCACCTCGCGGCGACTTCCCGGCCCCTGGGTACCAAGGGAGCGAGGCTCCTACGGGCTCCGATGTCGGGCCCCAGCCGGACACTGCTCTGGAACCTCCGATGGTTCCAGACTCCGACAGGAGGTCCCCCGTTAAGGGGGGCCAACCATCTAGAGGCATCGGACAACTTGCTGGAAGCACTTCGCAGCGCTTCCATCGATGAAGAGCACCACACTATCATGAGTGCGGTGGTCAAAAAGGTTCAATCCGCCAAAAACGGACTGACCGAAGCTTGCGCCAGCCTCCTAACAGGCTTTGAGGTAAGTGATCAAAATATAAGAAAATGGTACCGCATAGATAGTATCCCCTGATGCTCTGTTCAGCGTTCAAGAAGAAAAGCTGAATAGAGGATCAAATGATGACTCAAGAGTCTAATCAGAAATGTATCTATGTGTATGTGCAGGCTTCGCTGCTGGCCACTGCCGCACGTACTGCGGAGGTCTCTGCACTGACGCGGGACCTAGAGCGGTCCGAGACTGAGCTCTGCCTTACCAAGAGGCAGCTCGAGGAGAACAAAGGAAGCAATACCTTTGTCTATATATTAAAAAGGAGTTCAGGTGTAAGGTAATAGGATCATCATGGATTTGTCAGGGGCCACAACCGAAGTGGCGACCCTGAGGGAGGCGTTGTCCAAGGCCGAAGACAAAGCGGCCAAGGAGCGCATTGAACGGGAGAAGCAAGAAGCCTCAGTAGGCGACGTGCAGCAAGAGCTCGAGGCTCTTGCAAAAAAGATGAGTCCTTGGAGCTGGACTCTAAGACGCGAGAGTCTGAGCTCGCGCAGGCGCTGGAAAGCGTCCAGAGCGCCAAGGCCGAAGCCCACAAGGCCCTTCAGGAGATTGACGCGGTGAAGAAGATAGCAGCGGGTAAGGCATTCATTATGCAAAGCAAGCATGTGAAGGAGACTTTCCTTTTTCTTACCCGAGTTCGGAGCTCTCCAGGAGCATTTGTAGATCTTCCCCGTAGTGTACTGGATGCCGCAAAGTTTTACCGAGCTGAGGAGGGGAGTTCGGCGGAGAAGTTGTTCTGGTCTCAGTATACAGGGACCGAACACCCTGTGCCCTTGAGCGACCAGCTGAAGCAGTTGGTCGAACTTCACAAGGCGGTCGAACAGGCCATGAGGAGCCTTATAGTCCAGATGTGGCCTGGCGAGCCCCTGTCCGGCAGCTACTTCGGTCTGGTGAGGCGGCTTGTGGAAGCCTGCCCACAGTTTGAAGTCATAAAGTGGTCCGTCTGCATCGAAGGTGCACGCAGGGCTTTTGCCCGGGCGAAGGTGCATTGGGTGAAGCTGGATGCTGTGAAGCTGGTGAAGGAGGGGCCGCCGGAGGGCAAGGAGCATCGCTGCCCCAAGAACTATTATGAGAGTGTCCTGAAGGGCTCCCGCCTAGTGGCGGATGAGTGTGCCAAGGATGTACTTTTTGAATGAACATGCTCATGTGATGCTATAATGTGAAACGAGTTTATTTGCGCCATGGGACGCTTTCTTAATTTAAAATATTACCTTCTGGGCGGCCGTTTATAAAATCTGAGAGTTGGCCAGTCATCGGCTTCTGCCCCCATGTAACTAGTACTGGGGTGTTCGGGATAAAAATGAGCACTCTTTACCCCAATTTTGGGTCCTTCGAGGGAGGTGTTCAGCGCAACGAACCAGGTAATCAGACTATAATGCTTTATCACTCTCACTTAGCCATAGAAGTCTACAATTTTAAATTTTGGCGAAGCCCCTGGTATTTGGAGGGCCGAATTTGGGGCGCTATACATGCCTAAGACGGACAAGGCCGACTCCTTGCCTGAAGCGGAAAAAGTCTTTAAGGACTTGAGACCTCTCAAACAGCGACCAGTCTCTCGCCTTATCATGACAGGTAGTTTTCGGCTTTCTCTACTAAGGTGCTCGTCCAGAAGAACTGGGACACAATCACAGTAGTTCTCCCACCGCTACCTTAGCCAATATAACGGAACGTAAGGTACCAAAGCATGGGAGTTGGGCAAACCTAACATTTGACCAAAGACATGATTCGGAGCTGATGCATATAATGCTATAAGTTCGGGGTGCCACACTGTCAGAAGTGTTCGGACTTTTGGCACCGTATTATGGGGTAAACGAGAGCCCCTGGCTTACTTACCGTACCCGAACGTACGGGTGTGGATTGTCGTAAATGGACATATAATAGAGAAAAGAAGAAAAACTTAAATAATGCAATGATAGACTATCGATATGCATTGATATTTAAATAATACGTCGAAGCGTAATGGTACAAGTAGTGCAATAAGAAGAAAGCAAGACAATTTGAAATGTCCTATCCCAGGGCGGGCTGCGCATAGATTAGTAAAAAACGGGTATACCAATTATTATTAGAGACCACCTGGGGGTTCCCGTGTTCATCTTAGCTCCTTACCGCCTTGGTTGTTGCTTCCGGAATGTGTCCGACAATCGTGCCGCCAGAAAGGGATTCCAGAGAGTTAGGCCCTGAAAGAGAAAAGGAATGATAAATGTATACAACCCCTAGGGCGGTTAAGCCACATTGCGGGGCGTGTCCTGATCGTGCCCCCGCCTATATCCATGGTATTTTCAGCGCGTAGTTATGTACGCGCGACACGGATTTCGTCGCTTGACTGGGACTGGGACGGGGGCCGAATTGCTAGGCGATCTCTGATCGTGCTAGGTGATCCTGTTGCAGCTTGTTCCGGACTCGTTTGAAGGTGTCCGGGGGCTGTGACGCCGAATCAGTGGTTTGCCTTAAAAGGCTGCTTTGTGCTTCTGCCGCAAGGGTTGCGGTGTGCTCTTCCATGCGGAGTGAGCGTTCTATGTTTCCATTTACTGTTATGACCCCCTGGTACCTGGCATCTTGAGATTGAGGTATGCGTAATGTGGCACTGCATTAAATTTTGCGAATGCTATCCATCCGAGGAGTGCATGATAGCCACTTCGAAACGGGACAATATCGAAGATTAACTCTTTGCTTCAAAAGTTGTCCGGTGATCCGAAGACCACTTCCAGTGTGATTGAGCCTATGCAATGGGCCTCTACACCTGGGATGATGCCTTTAAAGGTGGTTTTGCTGGGTTTGATCCTCGAGGGATTGATGCCCATTTTTCGCACTGTATCCTGATAGAGCTGGTTCAGGTTGCTGCCGCCGTCCATAAGGACTCGAGTGAGGTGAAATCCGTCAATGATGGGGTCTAGGACCAGTGCGGCGGCTCCGCCATGACAGATGCTAGTGGGGTGGTCCCTACGATCGAAGGTGATCGGGCAAGCAGACCATGGGTTGAATTTTGGGGCGATGGGCTCCATCGCATAGACGTCCCTTAGTGCACGCTTCCTCTCCCTCTTGGGAATTTGGGTTGCGTATATCATGTTCACCATCTTCACTTGTGGGGGAAACCCCTTCTATCCTCCTGTGTTCGGCGGCCGGGGCTCTTCCTCGTCATCACTATGCAACCCCTTCTCCTTGTTTTCGGCATTTAATTTGCCGGCTTGCTTGAACACCCAGCATTCTCTGTTGGTGTGATTGGCTGGCTTGTCGGGGGTGTCGTGGATTTGACACGAGCGATCCAGTATGCGATCCAAACTTGATGGAGCCGGAGTATTTCTTTTAAATGGCGTTTTCCGTTGACCGGATCTAGAGCCTTTGAGTCCGGCATTGACTGTCGTATCTTCGGTGTTATCGCCCTTATTGCGGCGCTTTGGTCTGTTACGATGTTGCCTACCGTTAACCTCTTTGGTATCCGAAGTGTCCGGATTCCTCGTTGTTGTTGTTGCGAGCCAGCCAGCTATCCTCGCCCGCACAGAAGCGGGTCATGAGTGTTGTGAGGGCTGCCATAGATTTTGGCTTCTCCTGGACGAGGTGGCGGGAGAGCCACTCGTCGCGGATGTTATGCTTGAATGCCGCTAGGGCCTCTGCATCCAGACAGTCTACAATTTGGTTTTTCTTAGTCAGGAACCGAGTCCATAATTGTCTAGCCGATTCTCCTGGCTCCTAGGTTACATGGTTCAAGTCATCAGCATCCGGTGGCCGCACATAAGTGCCCTACAAGTTGTCAAGAAATGCGTCTTCCAGATCCTCCCAACTGCCGATGGAATTTGCTGGCAAGCTGTTCAGCCAATGCCGAGCTGGTCCTTTGAGTTTTAGTGGGAGGTACTTGATGGCGTGTAGATCTTCACCGCGAGCCATGTGGATGTGAAGGAGGAAATCCTCAATCCATACAGCGGGATCTGTTGTGCCTTCGTATGATTCAATATTTACGGGTTTGAAACCCTCCGGGAATTCGTGATTCATAACTTCATCAGTGAAGCATAGGGGGTGTGCGGCGCCTCTGTGCCGGGCTATATCCCGACGCAGTTCATACGAATCTTGTCTGCTGTATTCCGCCTGGCCGGATTTACTCTTGGTGTATCTGACACGACGATCATCATCCCGTGTTGGCGCGCGTGTCCGTGACCCGCATATTGACCTTGCAATTTTTGCCTTACTGTCCAATACGTCTCGCTGGTCCCTTGTGTTGTCTCGGGCCTTAGTATTTTTGACTGAGTGGCGGCGGGGTGCAGGCTGAACTTCAGGCTGAAACGCCTCTCTAGCTCGGCCACGCGGTGGCCGGTCAGCCGCATCGCACATTGGTGATTGAGGTTTCAATGCTTCCTCCTCGAGGTGAGGTAGCAACCTGCGTTTTGGGTAAATCTTGGAGGGGCGCTCGAGTTCATACTCCTCGGCCGCAAGGACTTCGGTCCACCTGTCTGCTAGCAAGTCTTGATCAGCTTGAAGCTGTTGCTACTTTTTCTTCAGGCTATTTGCCGTGGCCGTAAGCCGGCGCTTGAAGCGCTCCTACTCGACGGGGTCCTCAGGCACGATAAATTCTTCATCGCCGAGGCTCGCCTCGTCTTTGGAGAGAGGCATGTAATTGTCCTCCTCCGGTTCTCCATCTGCTGCCCGCTTTGGGGGGCTAGCTTGTTCGTCCTCTGGATCTACATCGCGCTGGGGGGATTGTTGTTGTCTTCAGCACTATCCGGAGTGTTATTACCTCCTGTGCCGGTATCACTGCTCTTGTTGTGGCGGGACTTAGAGCGGCGCCACTGACGTCGGCGTTTGGGTTGCTTTTTGGAGGGGTCATCCTCTGCTGTCTCATCGCCATTGCCTTCTTTAGGGGTGTCCACCATGTATATGTCATATGCTGAGGTGGCGGTCCAGCGCCCTATGGGCGGTGGTTCCGGTTCGTCTCCGGTGTCGTCGTCCATACCGTCAAAGTCCTCAGAGTCGAAGTCGAGCATGTCGGTTAAGTCGTCGACAGTGGCTACTAAGTGGGTGGTGGGTGGGCAGCGAATTCCTTCGTCGTCCGCATCCCATTCTAGCCGGACATAGTTCGGCCAAGGTTCTCCTAATAGGGAGAGAGACATTAATGAATTTAGCACATCGCCGAAGGGCGAGTGCTGAAAGATATCCGCGGAGGTGAACTCCATGATCAGTGCCCAGTCAGATTCGACGGGTACGGATGTAAGAGGCTCGGAGTCCATGGTCGGAGATGAATCCAGCGGTTCGGGGTCCATGGTCGGAGTCCACAGCTCTCGTAAGGGGTGAAGTCAGTATCCGGCTCTATCGTCACTAAGAGTGCGGCCTCCATGGCAGGGTCCATCCCTCCGCCCTCGGATGGCGCAACTTGCTCCGGATTAATGGTCAGAGTAGTTGCAGATGCGATCTCCCGAACATTGTCCGACGGCAGAGTTACGTCATGCTCGTCGCGACTGTGCGGCGCATCCAACTTGGGCTCGAATCCGTCGAAGATCAAGTATCCGCGGATGTCGGCCGTGTAATTCAACTTTCCAAATATGACCTGATGGTCAGGGGCGTAGCTCTCGATCTGCTCCAGATGGCCAAGCGAATTGGCCCGCAGTGCGAAGCCGCCGAATATGAAGATCTGTCCGGGAAGGAAAACCTCACCCTGGACCGCATCGTTATCGATGATTGAAGGAGCCATCGAGCCTTATGGTGACGGCATAGTAGAACTCTCAACGAAAGCACCAATGTCGGTGTCAAAACCGGCGGATCTCGAGTAGGGGGTCCCGAACTGTGCATCTAAGGCGGATGGTAATAGGAGGCAGGGGACACGATGTTTACCCAGGTTCGGGCCCTCTTGATGGAGGTAATACCCTACGTCCTGCTTGATTGTTCTTGATGATTTGAATATTACAAGAGTTGATCTACCACGAGATCATAGAGGATAAACCCTAGAAGCTAGCCTATGGTATGATTGTATGTTGTCCTACAGACTAAAACCCTCCGGTTTATATAGACACCGGAAGGGGCTAGGGTTACACAAGGTCGGTTACAAGGGAGGAGATATGCATATCCGTATTGCCTAGCTTTCCTTCCATGCCAAGTAGAGTCCCATCCGGACACGGGACGAAGTCTTCAATCTTGTATCTTCATAGTCCAACAGTCCGGCCAAAGGATATAGTCCAGCTGTCCGGAGACCCCCTAATCCAGGACTCCCTCATGAATCATGTATTAGATATGATCAACATAGTGATGTTCACCATTGAAAACTACTCCATCTCATGTGATGTCCGGACATGGTTTAGTTGATATGGATCACGCGATCATTTAGATGACTAGAGGAATGTATATCTAAGTGAGAATTCTTAAGTAATATGATTAATTGAACTTTAATTTATCATGAATTTAGTACCTGATAGTTTTTTGCATATCTATGTTGTTGTAGATCAATGTCCCGTGCTACTGTTCCCTTGAATTTTAATGCATTCCCAGAGAAAGCTAAGTTGAAAGATGATGGTAGCAACTACACGGACTGGGTCCGTAACTTGAGGATTATCCTCATTGCTGCACCGAAGAATTACGTCCTGGAAGCACCGCTAGGTGCAAGACCCGCTTAGGAGCAACTCCAGATGTTAGGAACGTCTGGCAGAGCAAAGATGATGACTACTCGGTAGTTCGGTGTTCCATGCTTTACGGCTAAGAATTGGGACTTCAAAGATGTTTTGAATGTCATGGAGCATATGAGATGTTCTAGGAGTTGAAGTTAATATTTCAAGCAAATGCCTAAGTTGAGAGATATGAAGTCTCCAACAAGTTCTATAGCTGCACCATGGAGGAGAATAGTTCTGCCAGTGAACACATACTCAGAATTTCTGGGTACCATAACCACTTGACTCAGCTGGGAGTTAATCTTCCTGATGATAGTGTCATTGACACAGTTCTTTAATCACTTCCACCAAGCAATAAAGGCTTCGTGATGAACTATAATATGCATGGGATGGAAAAGACAATTACCGGGCTCTTCGCAATGCTAAAGGCTACAGAGGTAGAAATCAAGAAGGAGCATCAAGTGTTGATGGTTAACAAGACCACTAGTTTCAAGAAAAAGGGCAAAGTGAAGAAGGGGAACTTCAAGAAGAACAACAAGCAAGTTGCTACTCAAGGGATGTCAGGACCCCGATCTAGCATGTAACACATCATATCACTTTGCGACCTCACACATGGTATTCCCACGGGTGCCACCTTACCTGGCCCGGGACCATTTGCACCTTTTGGCTCACGTATATGATAGTGTTGCTAGCATCCATATGATAGAGAACTCGAGCCGACATGACTAGTCGTAAACCCAAAGTGGCACTAACTTACAGGGACAGGCATACATGACCCAGCAACGAACGTGTCGGTCATCAACGTATGAACCCAAGTCATAGCAAGCTACAAGGACTTAAAGGAACACCGCGTGACATTTCCCCGAAGGGACAAATAGAGGAACGAAGAAGGACACATGCCGGCCAGCCTAAGTGTTCTAGAGCAGTAGCAAGCTACCATGGCTCAGTGGAAGCACTAGGAGACATTTTCCGGTAAGAGAGGCTACCAAGAATAAACAACTAGGTTGTCGGATCCCACACATACCAAGCATTTCAATAACATACACACAATATGCCTGATATGTGCAAATACAGCATGGCATCACAATAAAACTCTATGAATCAAAGTATTTATTCATAAGACTCCGAAGAGTCAGATATTACAAACATGGGTCACATGAACCAACATAGAGAGCATACAGGCAACAGAAGCATAACATGTCTGAGTACAGACAACTACAAATGGGAAAGGCTGAGAAGCCTGACTATCTACGTGACTCTCCCAAGGGTACAAGATCGTAGCTGAGGTAACAAGCTAAACGTTGAAGTCCACGCGGAACTACTAGTGAGACTGAAGTCTATCTACAAAAACATAAATTAAGCAAACATGATTACAAATGTACCCAGCAAGACTTACATCAGAACTATCTACATATGCATCAGTATCAACAAAGGGGTGGTGGAGTCTAACTGCAGCAAGCTAGCTTTGACTTGGTGGCTATCCAAAACTACGACTACAAGTAACTCTTTTGATGTGGCGCACACGAGTCCACATATTCACCATATCACTAGGTGACTGGCGCTTGCCAGTCGGCTGGGCCAACACAGTGCTAGGCCAGCAAGTGGCCCAGGTAAGTTTCCCCTTTTATAATTTGTTTCTGTTTTATTTTGATTTAGTAAAAATACTGAACCATTTGATAAAATCCTGGAAATAACTATGGGTGCTTTCTGAATTATTCGAGTGACCCTTAACAATTTCCAACATTTTTGGAGCACCTAAAATATATATAGCATTTAAATAACTCCAATTCAAATATGTTTGAATTAATTCAAAGTCCAAATATGTCCTATAGAAATGTGAACATTTTTAAAGGGCATTTTGAAATCATTGGAAAAGATTTTAGTTGAACCTATTTGAATTCCTTTTGATGCTAGGGTTTGAACATCCCCATTTCAAATTTCCATGAATGTTAAAAATGATGCAAGGAAGATGAAAACACTAGGCAGTACCAAAAGCTAGGGATGTGACAACTCACCCCCACTAAACAAGAATCTCGTCCCGAGATTCAAGACGTGAGGTAAGGAGAAAGGAGGTCACAAAACTATCACAATCTTCTCGATCCAACTAGCCTTCTTGAAGAAGTAGCTTCATTGCATCATATTGATCTTGACGTCTTTGCTCCAAGAACTCCATCCAACATGACAACGACAAGAAAGGGAAAACTCTAGAAGAATCGATTTTCTCGAAGATCGAGTAACTGACGATCAACTCACGGAATCAGACACACAACACTTCTTGAGCTGAGGCGTCCAAACACACATCAAAATGGATGGGAGGACAGATGATGGAGGTTCAATTTGGTATGCAGCAATTCCACGCATAGATAAGATGGTGCATGGTTTCAGAGTAGCGAGGAGGTAATTGCCATGATTCCATTATGGAACACCTTAGGGAAGGTGACTCATAGGGTTATTCCCTGAAGTGGCAAAAAGAATTACTTTTGATACAAGGATCACTGAAACTCTTCATACCAGGCTAAGGCAATTCACCAACAATCGTTTGGCGGAGTTCAAATGAATGGCATACCCGGGCTAGAATGGATGATGTGGACTACCTTGTTGAAGACAACGCAATGGATGATTTTTTCATACCATTGAAAATGGATGGGACCCATGGTAGGACCACTTTTGAAGATGATCCTGAGCAGCAATTGGTGAGAAGGCAGCTCATAGTGAAATGGCACAAAGACGGTTGCAAGCTGGGAACAAAATGCAAATGTTGGGAATGTTCCAACCATCATATCTACCCGAGATTCAGATCTAGTTAGTAACAGGATACTTCAGACTCAACATGTCTGCAAAAGAAAGTTTGCAACACAATTCGATGAGATGACGTTGCGAGATTCTCAAGGGATGAACTACGGAAGCAAGCTCCAAAACATGAGCTGGTTCTGCTACACACCTGTAAACGTGCTATCCAAGACAAGCATGACCACGTAGTAGTCTTACAATAAAACACTACCGAGTTCTGGTTGGGAACCATCGTCAAGGATATCGGAGTCTTGTGCATGATCTAGAATTAACACAACAAACTCCTTTTCCTTGAGCAAATCAATTAGTGGCTTGGTGTGCTAGGAAACACATATGGAGTGGAGGCGACCAAACTATGCAACCATAGAGTACTTCACACATATGCGTGACTAACTTGGGATGATTCCAAATGAAGCAAAAACAAGCTTTCTCGAATTCACGGCGGCAACTTACATCAAGTGCACGTGAATTAGAGGAAGTCACTTCTTTCATCCAAATGTATACCTCATGAGCGGAACATGAAGGCAATGCTTACAAAGTTCCCAATGCTAGCTTCAATGTTCATCATGAATCATGGAGGAGATAGAAATATTGCCGATGGGCTCAACAACAATTCATCCAGATTTCCATGAGAATGGAATTCCACAACTATGTGAACAAGGTGATAGCATTGGTCAGAACAAAAGATATAACGGTGTATGCTCGAGGAAGCAACCATGAGTAATACAACATTACGAACATTGTTGGTTCTAATTTGATTTGAAGATATCCCATAGTCAAATCAAAGATGGGATAAGATAATAGGTCCAACAACTGATCATGAGTACCAATCAATGAAGATAGCGTCTTACTTCAACACACACAAAAAGATATCCCTTAGTGATGAACTCAGTCGGACAAGCTTCCATCTTCCAACTCTCCAAGTTGTTGTTTAGCTTAACCAGCTAGCTCAGGGTATCCAACACAGATTCTTGGAGAAGGGGTGGTTTAGGGAAAACCCATCTTGATCATGAACTCAACATAATGGCCAGGGAACAACCTGGTGATACCTCTGAGAAGATATTCAGAAAATCACGAACCACCATATGTTACTAAGCTCGATAACAATCTTGCTTTTCAGGGCAAGACAATATGATCGGAGGAGCAAGGAATTAACATAATCCAAACTCATTGATCGAAGAGTGCACCAGGGAAAAATGGACTAGGTAGCACATTCTATCTTAGAATGATGGTTCAATAACCAACATGCTAAGAATGAAATTATTTTCCTTTAACTACCAAGCAACAGGGTTGCTAGGAGTATTGATTTCACACATCATAGTTCACTTGTCGGCATTCCGGTTGCAACAACACGGGGACCAAGGAATGAATAATGATGGCGAGAAGCATCATTGTATCAAGAGTTCATAGGATGATGTGCAATTCTCATGATATTCTTGATATAAAGATGGTAATACTCCAAGGTAGAATAGAACAAAAGCTGGATTGGCATTTTGATCTGTGGAATACAACTGCTTTGACCCAATTCTAGATATGGATAAGGTACTGGAGTTTGTTTCTCCTAGTCATTCAGGAATAGAATGGCTTGGCAAACCATAGGAATAATAGACACCGATGAACACGAATGCATGACATACTCTTGACTATCAACTGATAGGCTAAGGTCGGAAAACAACTAAAGAGGGACAACTCAAAGGAACATATGATTTTCTGAGTTGTGGATGCATAGATTAGCATGTCGAACAACGCTCAAAATTTCTTCTGGATAACGCATGCATAAAGGTAGAACTGGCAGAGTCCCAATATAGAATGGGGAACTCATCGAGAGCACTCTTGTTGTGATCTTTTGGTTCAAAGAACTTCTGCCATAAGCAGTTCATGGTATTTGGAAGAAGGAAATACCACGGACCTCGAGGACTATCGCAAAGGTTACAAATATCATAAGGGAACTAGCAAACACTATCAACATGAAGTAAGTAGAGTGAATCTTGGGTTTAAGAACCCAGAAATAGAAGGCCTACTAACTAAATGGCATCACGGGATGTTTTCGAGAATGACGGCCAGAATCATCACACTGGAACACAAAGCAAGGCTAGATTACTAGGTGATCCTCTAAGACACCTAGGGTCATAATAATAGCTCCAACGTATATGTCGAGGCAATAGAGTACCTCAACTCACCGATTAGTGTGGTTGAATTGGCCCAAAGGGACATTGGGAACTGAAAGAAGGGATTTGCAAATGCATCAAACTATTTAGAAACCTGGGATGACTCGGACATCATAACAGCTGTAAATGCTCAAAAAGATTTGAGACATCCTGCAAAATAGTGGCATGACCACTCAACATCACAATATCAAGGTTCTGAGGCCAGCTATGAACATACGGAAGTAGTAGAAACTGAACTGAGACTTGAATCCATCAATCCTATAAGTCTATGGATTAGTAACACGTGATCCTGATTGATAGATGAGAAAGCCTAGTTTCTTAACCCCCGTAGAAGAGAAGAGGATGACTCATATCAGAAGGGAATAAGGTAAAGGAGTAAAAAGAGCCTTAAGTTCCCTTCCACAATCAATTTCCTTAAATAACTACAGTATTTCTAGACTCGACTTCGACCAGTTTGGCTTGGTAATCCTACAGGCAGTCAGGCTCTGATACCAAAGCTGTCAGGACCCCGATTCTAGGTCACACTGATCTAGCATGTAACACATCATATCACTTTGCGGCCTCACGCACGGTATTCCCACGGGTGCCACCTTACCTGGCCCGGGACCATTTGCGCCTTTTGGCTCACGTATATGATAGTGTTGCTAGCATCCATATGACAGAGAACCCGGGCCGACATGACTAGTCATAAACCCTAAGTGGCACTAACTTACAGGGACAGGCATACATGACCCAGCAACGAACGTGTCGGTCATCAACGTATGAACCCAAGTCATAGCAAGCTACAAGGACTTAAAGGAACAACGCGTGACATTTCCCCGTAGGAATATACAAAAGAACGAAGAAGGACACATGTCGGCCAGCCTAAGTGTTCCAGAGCAGTAGCAAGCTACCATGGCTCAGTGGAAGCACTAGGAGACATTTCCCGGTAAGAGAGGCTGGCAAGGATAAACAACTAGGTTGTCGGATCCCACACATACTAAGCATTTCAATAACATGTACACAATATGCCCGATATGTGCAAATACAACATGGCATCACAACAAAACTCTATGACTCAAAGTATTTATTCATAAGACTCCGAAGAGTTAGATATTACAAACATGGGTCACATGACCCAACATATAGAGCATACAAGCAACAGAAGCATAACATGTCTGAGTACAAACAACTACAAATAGAAAAGGCTGAGAAGCCTCAGTATCTACATGACTCTCCCAAGGGTACAAGATCGTAGCTGAGGTAACAAGCTAAACTTCAAAGTCAACGCGGTACTACTAGTGAAACTGAAGTCTCTCTGCAAAAACATAAATTAAGCAAACGTGAGTACAAATGTACCCAGCAAGACTTACATCAGAACTATCTACATATGCATCAGTATCAACAAAGGGGGTGGTGGAGTTTAACTGCAGCAAGCCAGCTTTGACTCGGTGGCTATCCTAAACTAGGACTACAAGTAGCTCTTTTGAGGTGGTGCACACTGCTACCTCTTGAGCATGAGTTGGTTTTCCCTTCAATAGGAAAGGGTGATGCAGCATAGTAGCGTAAGTATTTCCCTCGGTTTTTGAGAACCAAGGTATCAATCTAGTAGGAGGTAACACACAAGTCACCTAGTACCTGCATAAAAAAACAAGAACCTCGCAACCAAGATGATAAAGGGGTTGTCAATCCCTTCATGGTCACTTATGAAAGTGAGATTTGATATATGTAATAAGATTAATATTTTTGGTATTTTTATGATATAGATTGGAAAATAAAGATTGCAAAATAAACGATAATAGAAATAGCAAATTGATATGGAAATAATATGATGGAAGACAGACCCGGGGGCCATAGGTTTCACTAGTGGCTTCTCTCAAGATAGCAAATTCTATGGTGGGTTACAAATTACTGTCGAGCAATTGATAGAAGGGTGAATAATTATGAGAATATCTACGCATGATCATGAATATAGGCATCATGTCCGTGACAAGTAGACCGAAACGATTCTGCATCTACTACTATTACTCCACACATCGACCGCTATCCAGCATGCATCTAGAGTATTAAGTTCATAAGAATAGAGTAACGCATTAGGCAAGATGACATGATGTAGAGGGATAAACTCAAGCAATATGATATAAACCCCATCTTTTTATCCTCGATGGCAACAATAGAATACGTGCCTTGCTGCCCCTGCTGTCACTGGGAAGGACACCGCAAGATTGAATCCAAAGATAAGCACTTCTCCCATTGCAAGAAAGATCAATCTAGCAGGCCAAACCAAACTGATAATTCGAAGAGACTTGCAAAGATATTTAAATCATGCATAAGAGATTTCAGAGAAGAATCAAATATTGTTCATATATAATCTTGATCATAAACCCACAATTCATCAGATCTCGACAAACACACTGTAAAAAGAATTATATCGAATAGATCTCCAAGAGAATCGAGGAGAACTTTGTATTGAGATCCAAAGAGAGAGAAGAAGACATCTAGCTAATAACTATGGACCCAAAGGTCTATGGTAAACTACTCACACATCATCGGAGAGGCTATGGTGTTGATGTAGAAGCCCTCCGTGATCGATTCCCCCTCTGGCAGAGTGCCGGAAAAGGCCCCAAGATGGGATCTCATGGGTACAGAAGGTTGCGGTAATGGAAATAGGGTTTCTTGGTACTCCTGGACGTTTTCGGGTTATATGCGTATATATAGGAGAAAGAAGTACGTTGGTGGAGCTACGAGGGGCCCGTGAGGGTGGGGGCGCGCCTACCTCCTTGCCTTGTGGCCTCCTCACTTCTTTCTTGGCGTCCACTCCAAGTCTCCTGGATCACGTTTGTTCCAAAAATAACTCTCCCGAAGGTTTCATTCCATTTTGATTCCGTTTGATATTCCTTTTCTGCGAAATACTGAAATAGGCAAAAAAACAGCAATTTGCATTGGGCCTTTGGTTAGTAGGTTAGTCCAAAAAATAATATAAAAAGGTAAATTAAAGCCCATTAAACATCCAAAACAGATAATATAATATCATGGAACAATCAAAAATTATAGATATGTTGGAGACATATCAAGCATCCCCAAGCTTAATTCTTGTTCGTCCTCGAGTAGGTAAATGATAAAAACAAATTTTTTGATGTGGAATGCTACCTAGCATAATTCTCAATGTAATTTCCTTTATTGTGGCATGAATGTTTAGATCCGAAAGATTCAAGACAAAAGTTTAATATTGACATAAAAATAATAATACTTCAAGCATACTAACAAAGCAATCATGTCTTCTCAAAATAACATGGCCAAAGAAAGTTATCCCTACAAAATCATATAGTCTGGCTATGCTCTATCTTCACCACACAAAGTATTTAAATCATGCACAACCCCGATGACAAGCCAAGCAATTGTTTCATACTTTTGGTTTTCTCAAACTTTTTCAATCTTCACGCAATATATGAGCGTGAGCCATGGACATAGCACTATAGGTGAAATAGAATGGTGGTTGTGGAGAAGACAAAAGGGAGAAGATAGTCTCACATCAACTAGGCGTATCAATGGGCTATGGAGATGCCCATCAATAGATATCAATGTGAGTGAGTAGGGATTGCCATGCAACAGATGCACTAGAGCTATAAGTGTATGAAAGATAAAAATAAACTAAGTGGGTGTGCATCCAACTTGATTGCTCATGAAGACCTAGGGCATTTTGAGGAAGCCCATCATTGGAATATACAAGCCCGGTTCTATAATGTAAAATTCCCACTAGTATATGAAAGTGACAATATAGGAGATTCTCTATCATGAGGATCACGGTGCTACTTTAAAGCACAAGTGTGGTAAAAGGATAGTAGCATTGTCCCTTCTCTCTTTTTCTCTCATTTTTTGGGTTTCTTTTTTTATGTCCTTTATTTTTTTCTCTTTTTTTCGTCTGGAGTCTCATCCCAACTTGTGGGGGAATCATAGTCTCCATCACCCTTTGCTCACTTGGGACAATGCTCTAATAATGATGATCATCACACTTTTATTTACTTACAACTCGATACTATTACAAAATATGACTATGTGAATGCCTCCGACGGTGTATCGGGATGTGCAATGAATCAAGAGTGACATGTATGAAAGAATTATGAACGTGTCTTTGCCACAAATATGATGTCAACTACATGATCATGCAAAGCAATATGACAATGATGTAACGTGTCATAATAAACAGAACAGTGGTAAGTTGCATGGAAATATATCTCGGAATGGCTATGGAAATGACATAATAGGTAGGTATGGTGGCTGTTTGAGGAAGGTATAAGGTGGGTGTATGGTACCAGCGAAAATTGCGTGGTACTTAGAGAGGCTAGTAATGGTGGAAGGGTGAGAGTGCGTATAATCCATGGACTCAACATTAGTCATAAGAACTCACATACTTATTGCAAAAATCTATTAGTTATCAAAACAAAGTACTACATGCATGCTCCTAGGGGGATAGATTGGTAGGATAAGACCATCGCTCGTCCCTGACCGCCACTCATAAGGAAGACAATCAATAAATAAATCATGCTCCGACTTCAGCACATAACGGTTCACCATACGTGCATGCTACGGGAATCAGAAACTTTAACACAAGTATTTCTCAAATTCACAACTACTCAACTAGCATGACTCTAATATCACCATCTTCATATCTCAAAACATTCATCAAGTATCAAACTTCTCATAGTATTCAATGCACTTTTTATAAGTGTTTTTATTATACCCATCTTGGATGCCTATCATATTACGACTAATTTTATAGCCAAAGCAAACTACCATGTTGTTCTATAAGACTCTCAAATAATATAAGTGAAGCATGAGAGATAAATAATTTCTATAAAATAAAACCTCCACCGTTCTATAAAAAGATATAAGTGAAGCACTAGAGCAACATTTTCTAGCTCAAAAGATATAAGTGAAGCACATAGAGTATTCTAATAAATTCTGATTCATGTGTGTCTCTCCCAAAAGGTGTGTACAGCAAGGATGATTGTGGTAAACTAAAATCAAAGATTCAAATCATACATGACGCTCCAATCAAAACACATATCATGTGGTGAATAAAAATATAGCCTCAAGTAAAGTTACCGATAGACGAAGACAAAAGAGGGGATGCCTTCTGGGGCATCCCCAAGCTTAGGCTTTTGGTTGTCCTTGGATTTTACCTGGGGGTTCCTTGGGCATGCCCAAGCTTAGGCTCTTGCCACTCTTTATTCCAAAATCCATCAAATCTTTACCCAAAACTTGAAAAGTTCACAACAGAAAACTCAATAGAAAATCTCATGAGCTCTGTTAGTATAAGAAAACAAACCACCACTTCAAGGTACTGTAATGAACTCATTATTTATTTATATTGGTGTTAAACCTACTGTATTCCAACTTCTCTATGGTTCATACCCCCCCCCCCCCGATGCTAGCCATAGATTCATCAAAATAAGCAAACAACACACGAAAAACAGAATCTGTCAAAAACAGAACAGTCTGTAGTAATCTGTAGGTTCCGAATACTTATGTAACCCCAAAAATTCTGATATAAATTGGTGGACATGAGGAATTTGTCTATTAATCATCTGCAAAAAAATCAACCTAATTTCATTCCCCAGTAAAAAAATGGCAGCAAATCTCGTGAGCGCTAAAGCTTCTGTTTTTTACAGCATGATCGCAAAGACTTCCCCCAAGTCTTCCCAAAGGTTCTACTTGGCACAAAAACTAATTAAAAGCATAAAACCACATCTAAACAGAATATAGATGAATTATTTATTACTATACAGGAACAAAAAACAAGAAACAAAAAAAATTGGGTTGCCTCCCAACAAGCGCTATCGTTTAACGCCCCTAGCTAGGCATAAAAACAAGAATAGATCTAGGTATTGTCATCTTTGGTATGCAATCCATAAGTGGATCTCATAACAGATTCATAAGGTAATTTAATTTTATTTCTAGGAAAGTGTTCCATGCCTTTCCTTAACGGAAATTGTAATCTAATATTCCCTTCTTTCATATCAATAATTGCACCAATCGTTCTAAGGAAAGGTCTACCAAGAATAATAGGACATGTAGGATTGCAATCTATATCAAGAACAATGAAATCTACGGGCACATAATTCCTATTTGCAACAATAAGAACATCATTAATCCTTCCCATAGGTTTCTTAATAGTGGAATCCGCAGGATGCAAATTTAAAGAACAATCATCAAATTCACATAAACCTAACACATCACACAAAGTTTTTGGAATCGTGGAAACAGTAGCACCCAAATCACATAAAGCAAAGCATTCATGATCTTTAATCTTAATTTTAATAGTAGGTTCCCACTCATCATAAAGTTTTCTAGGAATAGAAACTTCTAATTCAAGCTTTTCTTCATAAGGTTGCATTAAAGCATCAACGATATGTTTGATAAAATCTTTATTTTGACTATAAGCATGAGGAGAATTTAACATGGAGTGCAGCAAGGAAATACAATCTATCAAAGAGCAATTATCATAATTAAATTCCTTGAAATCCAAAATAATGGGTTCATTGATATGTAAAGTTTTGACCTCTTCAATCCCACTTTTACCAACTTTTGCATCAAGATCTAAAAACTCCAAATCATTGGGATGCCTTTTAACTAAAGTTGACTCATCTCCAGTCCCATCATTATCAAGATTAATATTTCAAAACAAAGATTTAATATGAGACACATCAATCACTTTTAGATCTTCATCCTTACTATCATGGAAACTAGATGAACACGACACTAGAGCAAAATTGTTCCTCCCAACAAAATTCACATCCGTAGATTCATTATTATTCTCAATCAAAGTAGATAAAAGGCATATCATTAGGATTAGAAGAAACACTCTTATTAGCAAAAAAAATCATAAGTTCATCCATCTTTCCACTCAAAACATTAATTTCTTCTATACCATGAACCTTTTTACTAGTAGATCCTTTGGTGTGCCATTGAGAATAATAAACCATAATATTATCTAGGAGTTTAGTAGCTTCTCCTAGGGTGATTTCCAGAAAAGTGCCTCCCGCGGCCGAATATAAAGATTTCTAGAAGCAAAATTCAATCCAGCATAAAAAATTTGTATGATCATCCACAGATTCAAACCATGTGTAGGGCAATTACGTATCATTAATTTCATCCTCTCCCAAGCTTGTGCAAAATGCTCATGATCAAGTTGCTTAAAATTCATAATATCGTTTCTAAGAGAGATGATCTTAGCGGGAGGAAAATACTTAGAGAGAAAAGCATCTTTGCACTTATTCCATGAATCAATACTATTTTTAGGCAAAGAGGAAAACCAAGTTTTAGCACGATCTCTAAGAGAAAATGGGAATAGCTTCAATTTAAAAATATCATTATCCACATCTTTCTTCTTTTGCATATCACACAAATCAACAAAGTTGTTTAGATGGGTAGCATCATCTTCACTAGGAAGGCCAGAAAACGGATCTTTCATGACAAGATTCAGCAAAGCAGTATTAATTTCACAAGATTCAGCATCGGTAAGAGGAGCAATCGGAGTGCTAATAAAATCATTATTGTTGGTATTGGCAAAGTCACACAATTCAGTATTATCTTGAGCCATAGTGACAAACAATCCAACACACAAGCAAGCAAGAGGCAAGCAAAAAGAGGCGAACGAAAAAGAGGCGAGCAGAAAAGAGGGCGAATAAAACGGCAAGGGTGAAGTGGGGGAGAGGAAAACAAGAGGCAAATGGCAAATAATGTAATGCAAGGGATAAGAGTTTGTGATGGGTACTTGATATGTCTTGACTTGATAGAACCTCCCCCGCAACGGCGCCAGAAATCCTTCTTGCTTCCTCTTGAGCATGTGTTGGTTTTCCCTTGAAGAGGAAAGGGTGATGCAACACAGTAGCGTAAGTCTTTCCCTCAGTTTTTGAGAAACATGATATTAATCCAGTAGGAGGTAACACACAAGTCACCTAGTACCCGCACAAACAAACAAGAACCTCGCAACCAACGCGATAAAGGGGTTGTCAATCCCTTCATGGTCACTTACGAAAGTGACATTTGATAGAGATAATAAGATAAGTATTTTTGATATTTTTGTGATATAGATTGGAAAATAAAGATTGCAAAATAAAAGGTATAGAAATAGCAAATTGATATGGAAATAATATGATGGAAGATAGACCCGGGGGCCATAGGTTTCACTAGTGGCTTCTCCCAAGATAGCAAATTCTACTGTGGGTGAACAAATTTCTGTCGAGCAATTGATAGAAAGGGGAATAATTATGAGAATATCTAGGCATGATCATGAATATAGGCATCACGTCCACAACAAGTAGACCGAAACAATTCTGCATCTACTACTATTACTCCACACATCGACCGCTATCCAGCATGCACTAGAGTATTAAGTTCATAAGAACAGAGTAACGCATTAGGCAAGATGACATGATGTAGAGGGATAAACTCAAAGCAATATTATATAAACCCCATCTTTTTATCCTCGCTGGCAACAATACAATACGTGCCTTGCTGCTCCTGCTATCACTAGGAAAGGACACCGCAAGATTGAACCCAAAGCTAAGCACTTCTCCCATTCCAAGAAAGATCAATCTAGTAGGCCAAACCAAACTGATAATTCGAAGAAGCTTGCAAATATATTTAAATCATGCATAAGAGATTTCAGAGAAGAATCAAATGTTGTTCATAGATAATCTTGATCATAAACCCACAATTCATCGGATCTCGACAAACACGCCGCAAAAAGAATTACATCGAATAGATCTCCAAGAGAATTGAGGAGAACTTTGTATTGAGATCCAAAGAGAGAGAAGAAGCCATCTAGCTAATAACTATGGACCCGAAGGTCTGTGGTAAACTACTCACACATAATCGGAGAGGCTATGGTGTTGATGTAGAAGACCTCCGTGATTGATTCCCCCTCCGGCAGAGCGCCGGAAAAGGCCCCAAGATGGGATCTCACAGGTGCAGAAGGTTGCAACGGTGGAAATAGGGTTTCGTGGTGATCCAGGATGTTTTCAGGGTATATGGGTATATATAGGAGGAAGAAGTACGTTGGTCGAGCTGCGAGGGGCCCATGAGGGTGGGGGCGCCTCCATGCCTCGTGGCCTCCTCGCTTCTTTCTTGACATCCACTCCAAGTCTCCTGGATCACGTTTGTTCCAAAAATAACTCTCCCGAAGGTTTCATTCCGTTTGGATTCCGTTTGATATTCCTTTTCTGCGAAACATTGAAATAGGCAAAAAAACAACAATTTGCACTGGCCTTTGGTTAGTAGGTTAGTCCAAAAATAATATAAAAAGGTAAATTAAAGCCCATTAAACATCCAAAATAGATAATATAATAGCATGGAACAATAAAAAATTATAGATATGTTGGAGACGTATCACACACGAGTCCACATATTCACCATATCAATACACCACTATGGATCCGCTCCCGTCTCCCTACGAGAACGCCATCCATAGCACTCATGCTTATCTTGCGCATTTTAGAGTATCCACTTTCACTTCTCTATGAACTGTATAGGCAACCCAGAGGTCCTTTACCGCGGACGCGGCTATTCGAATAGATGATGTTAACCCTGCAGGGGTGTACTTCTTCACACACACTCTCACCACTTATCGTCGTTTACACGACATGTACTCGGCAACCTTCAAGCGGAAGCCCAGCGAGGGTGTCGGCCACGACTTGACTAACCACACAAGTCCCTAGTCCAGGTTTATCGCCTATTTAGGTTCCATCCGCAGGGAGTCCAGCCAAGGTTTCCACATACGACCCCGAACGATGTGTGCAGGGTTCCCGAGACACCAAATGGGCGCCCGATACACCGTGCCACATACCTACCACATCACAGCCCACCCCGAGGGTCAGCGCTGCGCACGGCCTCCTGTATACTACAAACACCATAAACTACTTGCAACTCCCAGACAGGGGATAGGGAAGTTAATAAGTCGAGAGGTTCCATTGGTTTCGGGCCCAACGCGTGGTAGTAGTTGTTCATGGATCACAAACACATAATTCAGTTCTTGAGGATGGTTTCAGTGAGACAACCCACTATGTACTCCTACATGGCCTCTCACCGCTACCTTTAGCAAATCGTGTTCACACACTTAGCTCACACACAGTAGGACATGTTCATCACCATCCAATTCATCCCCGATGAATCAGACCTGACTCAACTCTAAGTAGTAGCGGCATCACAAACAAGCATGAATGATTAGGCACATAAGGCTTCAAACAACTCCTACTAATGCTAGTGGGTTTCATCTATTTGCTGTGGCAATGACAGGTCATGCAGAGGAAAGGGGTTCAACTACCGCAACATGTAACAGTTGAATCGTTGTTGTCCTAATGCAGTAAAAGAGAGCAGGAGCGAGAGAGTGGGATTGTATCGGAATGAACAAGGGGGTTTTGCTTGCCTGGCACTTCTGAAGATAGTATAGCTCTTCATCGGTGTCATCAAACTCATCGTCGGATCAATGTCTACTTAGAGGGAACAACACCGGCAAACAAAGAAGGAACACAATCAATGCAATGCGACAATATGATGCATGATTATGACATGGAAAAATGTTGTGATTTGAACTAATGTAGCTAGCAACAAGTTAAATGAAGTTGGTTTGAACCCAAGGTTCAAATCCAAACTCCATATGTGAAAGTTTAAATGCCCTTTATATGATTTGTCCTAAAAAGAAGCCATAAGTTATTATAACATGCATGAAAATGGCACAGACGGATAGATTGGATTTTTCTGATAATTTTTCATATATAACTTATTTCATTTGGAGTTACGGTTGATTTTATATGATATTAAGAAGTTTATAACATTTTCTGGAATTTCCTGGTTATTCTGATTTAAACTAAATCCAGAAAATGACTTATTGCATCAGCATGACATCAGTGTGATGTCAGCAAGTCAACAGACGCGGTCCAGTCAAACCTGACCAGTGGGACCCGCTTGTCAGTGTCTAACTAAGCTAACCTAGTTTAATTAGCACTAACCTAGGTTAACACTAATTAGGGTTAACCTAAACTAGTTTAATTAGCTGGGCGGGGCCCGCATGTCATTGACCCAGGGGAGGTTAAATAGTGGTAAAACTCGGGTCAACTCGCCGGAGTTGAGCTGCGGCTCGTCGCCGGCGGAGAAAGAGACGGCGGAGGCTGTCCGGTTTCGCCCTCCGGTGACCAAACGAACGGCGGTTTGGCTTGGCGTGATGCTGGTCCTCGTCCGCATCCAATGGAGCCATCAGCTCGCGCCGGAGAGGACCAGAACGACAATGGTGAAGGGAAGTGCGGTGGCCAAAGTTCGGCCGGCAATGGTTTGGGCGATGCGGGGCAAGGGAGGAGCCGTGATTGGTCGTGTTCAACTCACGGAAGTGCGATGAGTGCAGCGGTGAGCTCAGACACAAGTTGTGGTGGTTCCGGCCACGAGGTGACTTGGCCAGCGAAGCTGAGCTCGCGGCTCTGGTGGAATCGGCGGCTACATGATAGGAACGAGCTCGGGGAAGAGGGGGAAAGACGCATCAGCTCACAGCAAGTTGAACGGAGGCCTCGGCATGCTCGGGGAGGGGCTGGTGACGACGGAAGGTCGCCGGCGATCTTGGTGGCCCAAGGAGGAAGAAGACATCAGGAACGGTGCTCCAGGGCTCTTCCCATCGCGTAGCTTAGTGGAGACAGCGTAGAGGTCGACGGCGGAGCTTCCTGGCGCGTGGGAGAGGCGAGGGGTGGACGGTGTCCGTGGCTACGGTGAGCGCCTGCGACGGTTGCGCTCGGTGGAGAGGGGAGGGGGAGGAGCACGGGGAGGGTGTGAGGCAGTCGGCGTGTGCGTGTCGATGTCCAGGGCGTCCAGAGGGAGAAGGGGGGCAGCCAGGGAGGGAGGAGGTGGCGCCGCTCATGCCAGTGCGCGGCGACCACGCGCCCCTGCCTTCTGGCGCGAGGTAGGGGGTGACTGGCGCGGGCCAGTCGGCTGGGCCGACACAGTGCCAGGCCAACAAGTGGCCCAGGTAAGTTTCCCCTTTTCTAATTTGTTTCTGTTTTCTATTTATTCTGTTTTGTTTTGATTTAGTAAAAATACGAAACCATTTGATAAAATCCTGGAAATAATTATGGGTGCTTTTTGAATTATTCGAGTGACCCTTAACAATTTCCAACATTTTTGGAGCACCTAATATATATAGCATTTAAATAGCTCCAATTCAAATATGTTTGAATTAATTCAAAGTCCAAATATGTCCTGTAGAAATGTGAACCATTTTTTGTAGATGCTTCCACCTTGATCCAGAAATGATGAACATTTTTAAAGGGCATTTTGAAATCATTGGAAAACATTTAGTTGAACCTATTTGAATTGCTTTTGATGCTAGGGTTTGAACATCCCCATTTCAAATTTCCATGAAAGTTAAACATGATGCAAGGAAGATGCAAACACTAGGTTGTACCACAAGCTAGGGATGTGACAAGGGAAGAAGCCCAAGTTTGGACCTAAGCCTGAAACTAAGTGCTTCTACTGCAAAGGGACTGGTCACTAGAAGCGGAACTGCCCCAAGTATTTGGCGGATAAGAAGGATGGAAAAGTGAAAGGTATATTTGATATACATGTTATTGATGTGTACCTTACTAATGCTCGTAGTAGTGCCTGGATATTTGATACTAGTTCTGTTGCTCATATTTGCAACTCGAAATAGGGGCTATGGATTAAACGAAGATTGGCTAAGGATGAGGTGACGATGCGCGTGGGAAATGGTTCCAAAGTCGATGTGATCGCTGTTGGCACGCTACCTCTACATCTACCATCGGGATTAGTTTTAGACCTAAATAATTGTTATTTGGTGCTAGCGTTGAGCATGAACATTATATTTGGATCTTGTTTGATGTGAGACGGCTATTCATTTAAATCAAAGAATAATGGTTATTCTATTTATATGAGTAATATCTTTTATGGTCATACACCCTTGATGAGTGGTCTATTTTTGTTGTGATACACATACTCATAATATTGAAGCCAAAAGATGCAAAGTTAATAATGATAGTGCAACTTATTTGTGGCGCTACCATTTCGGTCATATTGGTGTAAAGCGCATGAAGAAACTCCATGTTGATGGGATTTTGGAATCACTTGATTATGAATAACTTGATGCTTGTGAACCATGCCTCATGGGCAAGGTGACTAAGACTCTGTTCTCTAGAACAATGGAGCGAGCCACTGACTTATTGGAAATAATACATACTGATGTATGCGGTCCGATGAGTGTTGAGGCTCGTGGTGGGTATCGTTATTTTCTATACTTCACAGATGATTTGAGAAGATATGGGTATATCTACTTAATGAAACATAAGTCTGAAACATTTGAAAAGTTCAAAGAATTTCAGAGTGAAGTGGAAAATCATCGTAACAAGAAAATAAAGTTTCTATGATCTGATCGTGGAGGTGAATATTTGACTTATGAGTTTGGTCTTCATTTGAAACAATGTAGAATAGTTTCGCAACTCACGCCACCTGGAACACCATAGCGTAATGGTGTGTCCGAACGTCGTAACCGTACTTTATTAGATATGGTGCGATCTATGATGTCTCTTACCAATTTACTGCTATCGTTTTGGGGTTATGCTTTAGAGACGGCTGCATTCACGTTAAATAGGGCACCATCTAAATCCTTTGAGACGACACCATATGAATTGTGGTTTGGTAAGAAACCTAAGCTGTCGTTTCTTAAAGTTTGGGGCTGCGATGCTAATTTGAAAAGCTTCAACCTGATAAGCTCGAACCCAAATCGGAGAAATGTGTCTTCATAGTATTCCCAAAGGAGACTGTTGGGTACACCTTCTATCACAGATCCCACGGAAAGATATTCGTTGCTAATAATGGATCCTTTCTAGAGAAGGAGTTTCTCTCGAAAGAAGTGAGTGGGAGGAAAGTAGAACTTGATGAGATAATTGTACCTTCTCCCGAATTGGAAAGTAGTTCATCACAGAAATCAGTTCTAGTGATTCCTACACCAATTAGTGAGGAAGCTAATGATGATGATCATGAAACTTCAGATCAAGTTACTACCGAACCTCATAGGTCAACCAGAGTAAGGTACGCACCATAGTGCTACGGTAATCCTATTCTGGAGGTCATGTTACTTGACCATGATGAACCTACGAACTATGAGGAAGCGATGATGAGCCCAGATTCTGCAAATGGCTTGAGGCCATGAGATCTGAGATGGGATCCATGTATGAGAACAAAGTGTGGACTTTCGTTGACTTGCCCGATGATCTGCAAGCCATAGAGAATAAATGGATCTTCAAGAAGAAGACTGACGCTGGCGGTAATGTTACTATCTACAAAGCTCGACTTGTTGCGAAAGGTTTTCGACAAGTTCAAGGAGTTGCCTATGATGAGACCTTCTCACCTGTAACGATGCTTAAGTCTTTCCAAATCATGTTAGCAATTGTCGCATTTTATGATTATGAAATTTGGCAAATGGATGTCAAAACTGCATTCCTTAATGGATATCTTAAAGAAGAGTTGTATATGATGCAACCATATGGTTTTGTAGATCCTAAAGGTGCTAACAAAGTGTGCAAGCTCCAGCGATCCATTTATGGACTGGTGCAAGCCTCTCGTAGTTGGAATATACGCTTTGATAGTGTGATAAAAGCATATGGTTTTATACAGACTTTTGGAGAAGCCTGTATTTACAAGAAAGTGAGTGGGAGCTATGTGGCGTTTCTAATATTATATGTGGATGACATATTATTGATTGGAAATAATACATAATTTTTGGATAGCATAAAAGGATACTTGAATAAGAATTTATCAATGAAAGACCTCGGTAAAGCTGCTTACATATTGGGCATCAAGATCTATAGAGATAGATCAAGACGCTTAACTGGACTTTCACAAAGCACATACCATGATAAAGTTTTGAAGAAGTTCAAAATGGATCAGAAAAAGAAAGGGTTCTTGCCTGTGTTACAAGGTGTGAAGTTGAGTTAGACTCAATGCCCGACCACTAGAGAAGATAGAGAGAAAATGAAAGTCATTCCTTATGCCTCAGTCATAGGTTCTATCATGTACGAAATGTTGTGTACCAAACCTGATGTGTGCCTTGCTATAAGTTTAGCAGGGAGGTACCAAAGTAATCTAGGAGTGGATCACTAGACAGCGGTCAAGAACATCCTGAAATACCTGAAAAGGACTAAGGATATGTTTCTTGTTTATGGAGGTGACAAAGAGCTTGTCGTAAATGGTTATATCAATGCAAACTTTGACACTGATCCGGAGGACTCTAAGTCACAAACAGAATATGTATTTATATTGAATGGTGGAGCGGTCAGTTGGTGCAGTTCCAAGAAGAGCATCGTGGCGGAATCTACTTGTGAAGCTGAGTACATAGCTGCTTCGGAAGCAGCAAATGAAGGAGTCTAGATGAAGGACTTCATATCCGATCTAGGTGTAATACCTAGTGCATCGGGTCCAATGAAAATATTTTGTGACAATACTGGAGCAATTGCCTTGGCGAAGGAATTCAAATTTCACAAGAGAACCAAACACATCAAGAGACGCTTCAATTCCATCCGCGATCAAGTCAAGGAGGGAGACATAGAGATTTGCAAGATACATACAGATCTGAATGTTGCAGACCCATTTACTAAGCCTCTCTCATGAGCAAAACATGATCAGCACCAAGACTCCATGGCTGTTAGAATCATTACTATGTAATCTAGATTATTGACTCTAGTGCAAGTGGGAGAATGAAGGAAATATGCTCTAGAGGCAATAATAAAGTTGTTATTTATATTTCCTTATATCATGATAAATGTTTATTATTCAAGCTAGAATTTTATTAACCGGAAACTTACATAGACAAACAGAGTGTCCCTAGTATGCCTCTACTTGACTAGCTCGTTAATCAAAGATGGTTAACTTTCCTAACCATGGACATGAGTTGTTATTCGATGAACGGGATCACATCATTAGAGAATGATGTGATGGACAAGACCCATCCATTAGCTTATCATAATGATCGTTTAGTTTTATTGTTATTGCTTTCTTCAGGACTTATACATATTCCTCTGACTATGAGATTATGCAACTCCCGAATACCGGAGGAACACCTTGTGTGCTATCAAATGTCACAACGTAACTGGGAGATTATAAAGATGCTCTACAGGTGTCGCTGAAGGTGTTTGTTGAGTTGGCATAGATCAAGATTAGGATTTTTCACACCGTGTATCGGAGAGGTATCTTCGGGCCCTCTCGGTAATGCACATCACTATAAGCCTTGCAAGGTACCACTACTAGGGAAAAGGCTACTAGCAGCGCAGGTAAAATGGCTACTAGTAGCGCGGGTACTCGCGCTACTAGTATCGCGCTACAGCTAAAAGTTAGTAGCAGCGTGGGTCGAACCCGCGCTACTACTAACTTTGTTAGTAGCAGCGAGGGTTCAATCCGTGCTACTGCTATTATGAACCGCGCTACTACAAATGAAATAGTAGTAGTGTGTCTATAGTCCCACCGCTACTAGTATCCTAAATACTAGTAGCGCGCCATTTTATCCCCACGCCACTACTAACTTAATAGGAATTAAAAAAAAAATCAACCAAATTCATTCTATCACACAGTTGTCCTATCTTCTCCAATTCCTCATTGTAGAAGCAACTCATGTATAATTTCATTCTATCACACAGTTACATAAGCAACTACTCCCTCCGTTCCGAAATAATTGTCGCTGGGAGAAATCTCCGACCAGGTGAAAATGAACGAAAGTACAGAACTACCCCTAACTTGAAATCAGATCGTCGTCTTCCTCGTTGTCTTCCTCCAGTGCAACGCATCCAGGCCAGCAGCAGGGCCCTCCTCCTCCAGCTGCTCGTCCAGACCAGCAGCAAGCCCATCCTCCTCCTCCTCCTCCTCCTCTGCCCTCCACCAGCCGGAGCCTCCGCCAGGCTCCTCCCTGTCGTCCAGTTGCTCATCCCCGTCGCCAGCAGCAGGCCCAACCTCCTCCGCCCCAGTCTTCTCGCCGCGGCCCTAGCGTCTTCACCCCGCTGCCCAGATAGATCGTCGCTGCGCCCCCGCCTGGTCATCGCAGCCCACACCACTCCAGGTAGGTACTCCTCACCTCAAATTATAGAAATTAACAACACAAGATTGTTTCACTTAAACAATACACCAGAATTTGAGGAATCACTAGAATTTCAAATTCAGGACTCAATTGAAATAAAAGAGACAAATAAAGGAGGCAAGTGTAGCCTGCAGCCCACATTTTCCATCAGTCATCCAAATATGGCTAATTAAACATGGCTTGCTTTGGTTGTGTGTTAAGCTTACATTTATTCTTTAAACATGGCTGGCTTTGGTTAGTTAGCAATGGCACTTTCAATTTACAGTTATAGCCAAGAAAAGAAAATGTAGGGTAAAGCAAAGAAAAGAGCAGCTGGCAAGGTGCACTATCTGCTTCTTACTGTAGACATGAATACAAGGAGTACATCACTCTCTGTCTATAGGAGTAATATGAACATCATTCTACATGGGTCTCTGAACATCTTCTTACAAAGTTGGAGCACAATCACTTCATTTATCGATCTGTATATCATGGAAGAGGAACCGAAGAATGTGCATGTACTTATAGTAGTCTTTTGTCTTTGTACTCCAAATCTGGAAGCAGGCATCTTTACTTACCAAAAACACACTTAAAATTGGAGTCTACAACAGTCTTTTGTCTATAGGAGTGAATATGCACTGGTGTACTCAAATTCTGGAAGCACTAGCACTAGTACTGCATTTGTTTGCTTCAGTAGATGTATACACAAATCTGGAAGCAGGCAAAGGTTTTATTTACCTACCAAAATCTGCTTCTGCTTTCTGGTAAATGGCTTGCATCGTCCTTGGATGAAGTGCATTGAATTACTCCTATTAAAAGATGAACAGAAAAATGTTACTCCTACACTGTACTGAAAAAGTTGCACAAATCTCTACTGCCAAGCCTTGCATTCACAGAAATGAAGTACTCCATACTCCATACTGTACATCCTTCCATAAGCAAAGAAGATGCCAACAAAGAAGATGCACATAAATCTCTACTCCATGCTTTATTGAATTTAGTGAATCAAGTGTGTAGAAGCTACAGGAGATCACTACAAATCTCTACTCCATGCTTAGGCACATTCAGTTACACACAGGAGATCACATAAGAAGATGTCGAGATCCCATAAATCTGTGAGACCAGCCAAATTTCATTGCTTGATGGCCATTTAGACAATTTTGATAGTGATAAACCTTATTTTATTTTAGTCAAAGCATCACAGTGACAGTGCTTATTTTATTTCAGTTTTTACAGTGGATACAATTTTGGCAGTAAAATCTGCAGTACTCCAATTTTACAAACTGAAAACTATGACAGTACAAGCAGATCTCAGTTTGCACATGGAAAATACATTTCTCAGCTTTACAAACTGAAAATTACTGTATGATAGTGCAAGCAGATCTCAGTTTCAAAATGGAAAATACACTTCTCAGTTTTACAAACTGAAAATTATGACAGTACAAGCAGTTTCAAAATCTCCAAGAAGTCACCTGGAAATGCAAAGTCTCCAGGGGAAAGCACTCGAGTAAGCTCATCACCTTGAGAACTTCACAATAATAGCCATGATCTTCAAGCTATGTTTACAAGCAGATCTCAGTTGTTCAGTTTCACAAGAAGATCTCAATTTTTCAGTTTTGACAGTCAAGCATCCTCACCTTTGCTCTGTCGTCACGGGAGGCGACAGTGGTGGCTGCCCTATCCCCATGAGCTCGACGTGACAACCTCTCCTCTCTCCGGGCTCCGGCGACCTGCACCAGAACACCAACACTGACTGTAATTTTCGGTGCATCATACTGTACATACAAATTTATTGCATTTGTTCAGACATCACGGACAACAACTTATAAATTGCCCATTTTTTGTTGGCTTTACTACTATTTCCCCTTACATTGACCAGGACCATGATCCTAGATTAAATTGTGCAAACTTCTGGGAAGAAAATTACTCCTGCTTTCAAGTCCACGGCCTCCTCCAGCTGAAACCTACTGTTGCTAAATTTTCCCAACTCGCAATCCATTCCAGCAACAAATTTATGTTGCACCTCCGCGCAGACGCAATCCTTGCAGCAACAACACAGGAAATCTATCTAGGCACACACCTGCATCCAATCTCCACTGTATTTTTGGAGTTGCGAACAGAGCTAGTGGGCTACGCGTATTACCGCAGAACAACATGCCAAGTAACTAACTAACTAGAATGCCATATCGACCAGTTCTGAATTCTGAACCAAAAATTGGGAGGGGGGCACTGACATGGATTTGTCGGTGGCTGCCCTGACGAGCTAGAACCGGGTGACGAGCGGGAGCACCTCCGTATGCATCACTCCAACCAACCTGACCCCCACATAGTGAGCAAGCAAGCATAGCACCAGCCACGAGGAGCGGCCAGGAGGGAATCTTGCACAGGGGGAAAGCGCACGCACCTATGACGATGAGGACCTTGGAGATGGCGCCGACCCGGGCAGCCTCGGCGGCGGCAGAGGCCGGCTCTTCGGAGGACGGCGGCGCCATGGCCGGAGGCGCGAGGCTGCGGTGGCGCGAGATCTAGTCGGCGACGGCGGCGGCGGGCGAGGAGGGGCCAAAGCCGCGGTTGGCTTCCTTATACACTTACTACTTACTTATAAATTTAGCAGCAGTAGGTTTCGGTTGGGCAGATTTGTTGGATACGCGAGACGGGGAGCGGCGGGCGCGCGGCCGTCGGCCTGGCGCACGCGGAGGGGGGCATGGGGGCGGACAGACGGAGGAGAGGAGGTGGAAGGGAGGACGGCGGCGAAGTGGGTTGGGAGAGGAGAGGAGGCGTGGTTTTTTTTGAGACAGACGGGGGTGGGTGGTGTGGGACGGTTGGTGGGGTGGGAGTGTGGATCGGACCGGGGTGGACACGCTTAGTAGTAGCGTGGGGGTCTTACCTGCGCTACTACTACTTACTTAGTAGTATCGCCGGTTTTATACCCCTCGCTACTACTATGACCTATCTCAGGGGCATTGTTAGAGACCATTTAGTAGCAGTGCGGGTTTATACCCCTCGCTACTACTATCAACTTAGTAGTAGCGCGGTTTTTATACCCCTCGCTACTCCTAAATAGTAGTAGCGCCCATTTTTAAGCCGCGCTACTGATAAACTTCTGTGTATAAGGTTTTTCCTAGTAGTGTATGTGACTAATCAGTTAGTTGCGGTATGATGCATTACGGAACGAGTAAAGAGACTTGCCGGTAACGAGATTGAACTAGGTATGAAGATACCGGCGATCGAATCTCAGGCAAGTAACATACCAATGATAAAGGAAATGACATATGTTGTTATGCGGTTTGACTGATAAAGATCTTCGTAGAATATGTAGGAGCCAATATGAGCATCTAGGTTCCGCTATTAGTTATTGACCAAAGATGTGTCTCGGTCATGTCTACATAGTTCTTGAACCCGTAAGGTCCGCACGCTTAACGTTTGATGACGGTTTGTATTATGAGTTATGTATTTTGGTGACCGAAGTTTGTTCGGAGTCTTGGATGAGATCACGAACATGATGAGGAGTCTCGAAATGGTCGAGAAGTAAAGATTGATATATTGGAAGGTTATATACGGACACCGGAAGGGTTCCGATAAGGTTCGGGGATTTTTCGGAGTACCGGGAGGCTAGCGGAACCCCACGGGAAAGTTAATGGGCCTATTGGGCCATAGTGGAGAGAGGGAGGCTGCCACAGGAGGTGTCGCCCCCCCTAAGCCCAAACCAAATTGGACAAGGGGTGGGGGAGCCCCCCTTTCCTTCTCTCTCCCCCTTTCCCCTCCCCCCTTTGGATGGAAAGGGGGGTGAATCCTACTTGCACTACAAAAAAAGACACTTCCGTGATGATACGTGTTTGTCATAGTAGGTCACGTTTTCTGTAATGCAAGTACATCCATGACGATTTTATGACAGAATCAAGATTGTCATACCTGTGTTGTCATAGAAGTGTTCCATGACATCACCAAAATTATCATCACGGAAGTGTCCACTTCCATGATGATAAATCGAGTGTCATGGAAGTGCTTTCGTCAAGGTTGACTGACACATGGCATCCACCGTAACGGGTCGCCGTTAAGCTATCAGGTCCAGTTTTGGATCCGATAACCCGCTTACAGCCCGGACCAATGAGGATTTTCCACGTGTAAAATTCTCATTGGCCGGAGGAAACACGTGTTGGCTCATCGTTGGGACAGATGTCATCCATTCACTAGACAGGAGGCGCCTATGATACGTCGACACATGGCACGGCCCAACAGAGGCCCATTCCGGTGAAAAGGGCGGCCCATTAGACTTGGTCAAAAGGTAACGGGCCGGCCCACTTAAAGCCTGTCAATGGCTTATTCATATATAGCCTATTTACAGCCCGCTAACTCACGGCCCGTTACGGCCAATCGGAATTAATCCCAGTAGCTTCATCTGGGCCGTCCAATTTGATTCTAGCCTGTTGTAACTTCTGGCCCATGTATGGCACATGACGTCTTTCGGCCCATACGAGGCCATTTGTAACTCTTGGCCCATTAACAGCCCGTGGTGAATCTAGCCCGCAATGAATAGTGTACCCCTTTATACCCACTAACGACCCATTATTCCATTGGGCCGTTTCCAACCAATGTTATCTTTCGGCCTTCTCAGGGCCCATTTATTCTTGGGCTCATTTCCAGCATTCGGTTACTTATGGCCCGTTATTGGACTTTTCTGCTTGTGGGCCAAATTCAACCCGCGGTTACAATCGGCCTGTTTGCGGCCCGTTAATCCATTGGGCCGTTTTCATAGCATCATCAAATACGGACGATTAACGATGGCCCGTTATTGTCGGCCCATGAACGGATGATTCCAAATCTAGCTTGTTTACGGCCCATAATGCGGTCTGTTATTGGCCCATTTTTGGCCTATTGATCATATGGCACATAGAAGGCCCATTAATGCTATGGCCCATAGAAGGCCCATTGTTTCTATGGCCCTTAGAAGGCCCATTGTTTCTATGGCCCATGTCGGATCACGGGTTCCGACAAACCCTTGAGGTTCGAACACTAGGGTGCGCGCGAAGGTTTTCTCCCTATCGATCCACGCCCTAGCTCTCTAAGATCTTGCGAACCAACTCGACGAACTCACAACACAGAAAGACACAAGATTTATACTGGTTCGGGCCACCTTTGTGGTGTAATACCCTACTCCAGTATGGTGGTGGTGGATTGCCTCTTGGGCTGATGATGAACAGTACAAGGGGAAGAACAGCCTCCTGAGGTTGAGGTGTTCTTGTGCTTGGTGAACTTGTGTGGGTGAGATGATCTTGGATCCGCTCTCGATTTGTGATCAGATCGATCCTCTCTCCCCCTCCACTGTGGGGGCTAGTTCTACTTATATAGGCCCTGGTCCTCTCCCCAAATATTGAGCGAGAAGGGAGCCAACAACGGCCAATTCGATTGGGGACATCCAGAACAAGTTATCCTGACAAAATGTGGTCTTCGCCTGCCAAAGGCTCTGGTGGTGCCGCCGTCTTGGGCTCCATGGTGACCTCCGTCTTGCCGTCCTTCTGGTCTTGGTCTCGTTGCACCAAAGAGGAAAGGAGGACACTGCGCGCGCTCGTGCCCGCCTGATCTCGATTGTCATGGCTCACGTCACGAGGACCTCGCGAGGTTTACCTTGCCTTGATCTCTCCGCCCCTCGTGAGCCTGCCTGGCGAGGCCGCTCCTGAGGAGGTCTTGCATCGTCCGCCTCATGAGGGTCTTGAATGCCTTGCCGATGAAGATGGGCCGTATAGACCTGCCAGCCCAGCCACGCTGGCGGCCGCACACAGGCAAGTCTAGGGACCCCCGTTCCCAGAATGCCGACAGTAGCCCCCGGGCCCAAGGCGCACTCTGGCTTGGCTTCGAGGCGAAGACAAAGGGTCAAGCGCGGAGCGCCGTGGGCCCCAAAAGCCTGCGGCCTTGGTTGAGGCATGGCGGTTGATTGGATGTGGGTGTCTCTGCTTCCCCATGCTGCCTCAACAACTGCCCGACTTGACAAGTCCGTGCATCATGCAAGGAAAACCATCATTACCTGCGACCGTGGGGGTGCTGGTTGGCCTTCTCCTGCTATAGATGGGGAGGGGGGCAGAGCCCCCATCACCCATCTCTTCCCATTCTGTCTGCTTCTTCCTCCTCTCCTCCACCACTGACTCCAATGGCGACGTCGAAGAGGTTCTCCGCCATGGAGAAAGGAAAGGCCCCTCGCGAGGGGCCTAGCTCCCCGGCGCCTAAACGGGGACGCGGCCGTCCTTGCAAGCACACCACGACTCCCGCCGTGGCCCCTGCTCCCGGGGTGCCGCCACTGTGCGTGGCGGGCGTCGATCCGGTCGTGGCAGCCCGTTCGATGAGGGGAGATGCGCCATGGTTGCACGGCCTCCCCGGCCATGCTTCCACTCAGCAGAGGTGCTGCCGGAGTTTGTTGTCTGGTCGGTGGATCCGGCCGGCAACTGGCTCCAGCTTCCACGCTTCTTCGTCAACGAGCTGCCGGCCCCTGGTCCAGGCGGGCTCTAGCTGCAGGTGGATGGTTGCTGCGGCAGGGCTTCTTGGGTCGCAGTTGAAGTCTCCGCCGCAGGCAACATAGCTCTGGCCCGTGGTTGGCAGATGTTCGCCCGCGCGCGCGGCCTGGGCAAGCGGTGCAACCTCCATTTCAAGTATGACGGTGATGCGACCCTCTACATGAGGGTGTTTGGGGAAGATGGTCGCCGCGCTGGGTGCTGCCCCAAGATGAATGACGGCGAGGAGGTGCTCAGTCTCGGCGATGGCCGCGACAAGGGAGAGCTCGCCGGCCGCGCCTCGTCTAGCTACCGCGACTCTTCTCTTGGCGATAGCTCTAGTAGCGGTGGCTACGACCACCCGCCACGCCGCCGCGCCCATTTCAAAGGTGGTAGCGGGTCGTCTCGTCGCCGCGCCTCTGTGAAGCGCGAGGAGGGATCCGGCTAAGGTCGAATGTCGCTGGAGGCCTGCCCCCGTGGTTCACCGCAACGCCGGTTTTGTTTTGTTCCTCGTTTCTTTCCTGCATCAAAATGAAACCAGTATGGGCCCGGAGGGGCGTGTATCGAACTGTGATTCCTCACTCATTATGATATGCTTGTTATTTCCGTGCTGTGTCGTTATTTTGTGTGGAGATAACTTAGCCTAGCGTGATCGGGGCAGCTTCTTCTTCACGAGGCACTTGTTTCCTCGTGCCCATCTTGGCTTAGTGGTTTCTCAGGAACTGCAAAAATTTGTTAGGAGGCTCGCTAAGAGACTTATCGTTCAGCCGAGCCTTGACCGAGCGCTTCATATCGCGGTACCCGAGGGGCACGGATTAGGAGAGATGTGCCGGTTGTGGGCTCAAACGAAGGTGCCTCGCGAGAAAACAGACAAAGGCAGAGAGAAGGACCAACGCAGGAGGAAGAAACCCTCGCGAAGGCACCTGCCTAGCCCCCTCGCGAGGTATGCGGGAGAGAGAACACAAGCGAACTGGATTCGGAAAAGGCGACGAAACCAAATCAGCAAGGAACACCAGAAGCAAACTTCGAATAAGAGAAGGCGAGCAAACTACGGAAAGCAAATTAAAAGCCGTGTCCGGCACCTAGTCTAGTCTTCGACGTCTTCTCACCAGCGCGGAGCTAAGTGCTGCCACTAGGCATGGGAGGGAGCCCCCGAGGCCTGAGGGCGGCTCTCCGGAGACTCCAGGGCGTGTACAACCCCACTCATTATTAGGTGAGAGTGTCACGGGCGGCGATTCTTCACGGGCACTGGGCCTTGCTTCACAGGCACTAGGCCCTGCTTCACATGCACTGGTCCCTGCTTCACAGGCACTAGGCCTTGCTTCATGGGTAGAACTTCCGGAGGTGCTGGATGTTCCAGGCATTCTGGATGGGCACCCCGTCCTACGTCTCCAGGCGCGTGGCGCCAGGCCTAGAGATATGGGCGACCCTGAACGGGCCCTCCCACATGGGTGAGAGCTTGTGCAACCCTTCCCTGGAGAGGACCCGCCTCAGGATGAGGTCGCCTGCCTCGAATGTCCTCGAGCGGATGTTGCGGCAGTGCTACCACCGCAGAGCCTGCTGGTTCCTTGCCGCCCTCGTTGCAGCTTCGCGGCGTCGTTCCTCCCCCAGTACGAGGTCCATCCCCCGCGTGGCGTCCTGCTGCGTTTCATCAAATGCCAGGACCCGTGCAGAGCGATGCTTGACCTCATGAGGGAGGACTACTTCGGCTCCGTAGACAAGGAAGAACAGGGTCTCGCCCGTTGGCTTAGTGGCGGTGGTCCGGATGGACCACAGCACGGACTGGAGCTCGTCATGCCAGCCCCTGCCGCATGCCTCGAGCTTCTTCTTGAAGGTCCTGATCTTGAGGCCTCTTAGGACCTCCTCGTTGGCGCGTTCAGCCTGGCCATTGCTCATGGGGTGCGCCACCAAAGTGTAGCAGATTTGTGTTCCAAGGTTAGCACAGTATGTTTTGAAGAGGTTACTAGTGAAATGCGAGCCGTTGTCGGTGATGATGTGGTTGGGGACCCAGAAACGGCTCACGAGGCCCTTGAGGAACTTAACCGCAGAACCAGCCGGGATGGTGCGGACGGCTTCTACTTCCGCCCACTTGGTGAACTTGTCGATCGCGACGCAGAGGTAGCGGTAGCCTCCTGGAGCTTGAGGGAATGGGCCCAAGATATCCAGCCCCCAGACCGCAAACGGCCATGTGAGCGGTATAGTCTGGAGGCCCTGAGCTGGCTGATGGATCTCCTTGGCGTGGAACTGGCAAGCTCCGCAGGACTTCACCAGCTCAGCCGCGTCGATGAGCGTCATGGGCTAGTAGAATCCACTGCGGAACACCTTGCCGACGAGAGTCCATGACGACGAGTGGTGTCCGCAGTCTCCGCGATGTATGTCATTCAGCAACTCCTTCCCCTGGTCCCTGGAAATGCAACGCAACGAAACATCATTCGGTCGCTTCCTGTACAACTCACCGTCCTGGATGCAGTATGCCGTGGCTTGCCGGGCCACGCGCTATGCGTCCTCTTCCTTCTCCAGTAGCGCCCCTCGCATCAGGTATTCCTTGAATTCCTTGGTCCAACACCCCTCTTGGGGCTCGAGTGCCAAGAGAAAGCGAGCCCCTGAGGTTGGGCCACAAGCTGGGGCTCCCGTGCCAGGCGGTTGTGGAAGATCCTCCCGAGGCCGTGCCGTGCTTGAAAGTGGTGGCGTTGCTGACGGCTTGAAGAGCCGCTCCTCGAAGATGCCAGGCTCTTGGGGCTGCCGCTTGGACGCCCTCCTGGTGATGTCATCGGCTTCCTTGTTGGTGCCACGGGGCACATGCTGCACCTCCAGGCCTAGGAACTGCTTTTCCATCTTACACACTTCTGCGAGGTACGCCTCCATGTGCTCGTCCTTTGGCTCGTACACCTTGTTGGAGAAGTTGACGAGGAGCTGTGAGTCGCCCCTAACGGTGAGGCGCTTCACCCCCAGAGCTATCGCGGCCTTCAAGCCAGCTATGAGGCCTTCATATTCTATGATGTTGTTGGAGACCTTCTCTCCCTGCTGAAAGCAGAGCTGCACAGTGTAGTAGAGCTTGTCCTGCGTGGGTGAGATGAGTACTGCTCCAGCCCCCGCGCCCTGGTGCGCGAAGGCTCCATCGAAATACATGACCCATCCGTCTGGCGCCTCACTTCCTGGTGACGTGGACCGGTCCTCGCTTGCTTCCAGCGCCCGGGCATCCATCCATTCCGCCATGAAGTCAGCGACTGCGGCTCCCTTGATGACCCTGGTGGTGCTGAACTCCAATTGGAATGCCTGCAGCTCGATGTTCCACTCGGCGACCCTTCCAGCAGAGTTGGGGCTCCTGAGCACCCTCTCCAACAGGTAGTGTCAGTGTCAAAACCGGCGGATCTCGGGTAGGGGTCCCGAACTGTGCGTCTAAGGTGGATGGTAACAGGAGGCAGGGAACACGATGTTTTACCCAGGTTCGGGCCCTCTTGATGGAGGTAAATCCCTACGTCCTGCTTGATTTATTCTTGATGATATGAGTATTGCAAGAGTTGATCTACCACGAGATCGGAGAGGCTAAACCCTAGAAGCTAGCCTATGGTATGATTGTATGTTGTCCTACGGACTAAAACCCTCCGGTTTATATAGACACCGGAGGGGGCTAGGGTTACACAAGGTCAGTTACAAAGGAGAAGATATCCATATCCGTACTGCCTAGCTTGCCTTCCACGCCAAGTAGAGTCCCATCCGGACACGAGACGAAGTCTTCAATCTTGTATCTTCATAGTCCAACTGTCCGGCCAAATTATATAGTTCGGCTGTCCGGAGACCCCCTAATCCAGGACTCCCTCAGTAGCCCCTGAACCAGGCTTCAATGACGATGAGTCCGGCGCGCAGTGTTGTCTTCGACATTGCAAGGCGGGTTCCTCCTTCGAATACACCGCGGAAGAATCTGAATACAAGGATAGTGTCCGACCCTACAAAATAAGTTCCACATACCACCGTAGAGAGAATAATATTTCCACAAATATAATCTGCTAACACGTTTCAGCAACATGACATCATGCCATGGCTCGGCGATTATTCGAACCGTTTTTCTTTAACCAGCCCCGCACATAACGTGAGGCGGTTTCTTGACACGTCTTGTCAAAGCAGAGATCGTGTCCCCCTTATTACAGGATTCTCATCAATACGGGCGTGGGTAACCCAACCACGCCACCAATTATGGCGCTTGGGGGATAAGCGAGTTTTACCAGGCTAGTGGGAGCGCATAGTTTCGGCCGCCTTTATAAAGGGATAAGGTTTAACCTTTCTCTACCCACGCCTTCTTCCTCCTTGCTCATCCGTTCTTGCGCACTCGAGCTCCAACGCCCAAGTCCACATCCTTCCCCTCAACCTTCTCCAAACATGTCCAGAGCGGGAGGCAAATGGATGGCTTCCTCCGTTACGGAGGGACACATCAAAAAGTTGTGCGAAGCCAGATACTTAGACGCGAATATCGCGCATCGGCTGCCCACTGCGGGGTAGATCGTCCCTACCCCGGAACCTCATGAGAGGGTAGTTTTTCTCCACCACTTCCTCCACGGACTGGGGTTTCCCCTTCATCCATTCGTCCGCGGTCTCATGTTCTACTACGGGCTGGACTTTCATGATCTGGCCCCGAACTTCATCCTCAACATTTCGGTGTTCATCGTCGTCTGTGAGGCTTTCCTCCGCATCCGCCCCCACTTCGGTCTGTGGCTGAAGACCTTCAATATCAAGCTGAAGGTGGTGGGCGGCCAACAAGCAGAATGCGGCGGGGCCATGCTGGGCAAGATGCCCAATGTTATATGGCTTTAAGGCTCCTTCGTGGAGACCATAAAGGGTGGCAATCGGCCTAGTTCTACATCACCGAGCCGCGCGACACCAACTGGGCGGCTGCCCCCGAGTTTCGATCCGGATTCCCTACATGGCTCACTTCCTGGAAAGAAAAGGGCCTGTCCTGGGGTTCATCGGTGGAGCTGGACGGACTCCAGAAATGTATCCGGAACATGGCAAGCAAGAAACTCAAGCTTGTCAACATAGTCCAGGTCATGCTCATCCGTCGGATCCTCCCGTGTCAACAATGGGATTTCAACTTGTGGGAGTTCGGCCCGGCCCAGCACCAGACTCTGAGCGATCTCTTTGACACGATGCACAAGGACGCCTGGAGGGTGCTGTTCAAGGGTGCCGAGGTCTCTCCCTCTCTCACCGAGGACCGCAGGCTAAGTGCGAAGCGCCGAGCGCATTCGGTGAGTTCTATACATCCGGTAGGATATTTATTTCCCCTAGCTTAACCATGCGCGGGGTCTGAGCTCCATGCCTTTGACAGGACTGGGTGGAGACGTCATGGCAGATTAACTGTCCGGCCCCTCTGCCCGAAGACACTACGGACGCTCTCCTGACGGAGATCCTGACTTCGGCTCCTTACAAGGTGCCAGAGAAGACCAAGAAGGCCAAGGGAACCCGAAAGAGTTCCCGACGCCAGGTGTTATCGGACTCATCGTCTGATGACTCCTTGACGCACTCCTCCCCCGAAGACGAGGAGGAAGATGAAGATGCTCCCCCTTCATTTGGGGGAGACAAGAAAAGGAAGGTCGCCCCGACCGGGGGGCCGAAGGTTCCAAGAAGGGAAGGACTCTCCTTCCGGACTACTCCACCACCGCCGCCGAAGGCGTAGACGAGTGGCTGCTCAGGGCCAAGCCCCTGGCGAAGTCGTAAGTATTCGGATACCAGAGTAACTCATAGCATACCTTTGTTGCATTGCTTCTCCTAACGCCTTATTATGATTGTGCAGACCGCCCCGAGCCTGTATCGACGTATCCTCGTCGGACGGCTCCCTAGACTCGTCGAATATGGATAGCGATCCACTTCCGACTACCACCTCCCCTTGCCCTATGGACAACGCCGAGGTGTTGTCTTAAGAGGCACCGGGTCGAGGGGAGACAGTCCCGGAGGCACCTCAAGGTGACCTTCAGGACTCCGAGAGCAGAGGGAGCAAGGCTCCCAAGGGCTCGAGTTCGGCCCTCAGCCGAACAACGCGTCGGAACCTCCAGTGGTTCCGGACTCGAGCAGCCGACCTCCTTCCAAGAGGGGCAAGACACTTGTGCTGGTGACCTCTGTCCATCCAGAGTCACTGGTCAATCTGCTTGGAGTGCTTCGCAACACTTCCATCGACGAAAAGCACCACACTATTATGAGTGTGGTGGTCCAGAAGGTTCAGTCCGCCAAGAGCGGACTGACTGAAGCCTGTGCCCGCCTTCTAGCAGGCTTTGAGGTAACTTTTTGAAATATAGGAAAAATATTACCGCATAGACAGTAGCCCCTAATGCTCTGTTCGGTGTTCACAAAGAAAAGTCGAACAGAGGATCAAACAATATCGCAGGAGTCTAATATAAGTATGTCTATATGCGTATGCAAGCTTCACTGCTGGCCTCTATCGCACTGACTATGGAGGTCGCCACACTGAAGCAGGACCTCAAAGGGTCCAAGGAAGAGCTCGGCCTTGCCAAGAGGTAGCTCGAGCAGAACAAAGGTAAGTAGTACCTAGTCTATGGATATATATAAAAAGAATGTGATTGCAAAATGACAGGATCATCGTAAATTTGCCAGGGGCCACGACCGAGGTGGCGACCCTGAAGCAAGCGCTATCCGAGGCCAAAAACAAAGCGGCCAAGGAGCACACCGAGCGGGAAAGGCATGAGGCATGGGTGGGCGAGGTGCGGCAAGAGCTCCACGCTCTCGTGACGAAGCATGAGGCGTTGGAGCTTGACTTGAAGACCCGAGAGTCCGAGCTTGCCACGGCCCTTGATAGTGCAAAGAGTGCCAAGGCCGAAGCCCAAAAGGCCCTCCAGGAGATTGATGCAATGAAGAAGATAGCGGCGGGTAAGGCATTATATATGCAAAGCAAGCATGTGAAAGTAAATTACTTGTTACTTACCCGAATCCGGAGCTCTCTAGGAGCATTCGCAGATTTGCCCCGCAGCGTGTCAGATGCCGCGAAATTTTACTAGGCCAAGGAGGGAAGCTCGATAGAGAAGTTGTTCTGGGCCCAGTATACTGGGACCGAACACCCGGTGCCTATGAGCGACCAGCTAAAGCAGCTGGTCGAGCTACACAAGGCGGCCGAACAGGCCATGAAGGGCTTTATAGTCCGGATGTGGCTTGGCGACGCCCTTCCCAACAGCTACTTCGGCCTGGTGAGGCGGCTTGTGGATGCCTGCCCACGGCTGGAAGTCATCAAGCGGTCCATCTGCATCGAAGGTGCATGCCGGGCTTTCACCCGTGTGAAGGTGCAATGGGCCAAGATGGACGCCGTGAAGATGGTGAAGGAAGGGCCGCCGGAGGGCAAGGAGCATCGCCACCCCGAGATGTACTATGAGGGTGTCCTGAAGGGTGCCCGTCTTGTAGCGGACGAGTGTGCAAAAGATGTAATATTTGAATGAACTTGCTCGTGTAATCCTGTATTTATGAAAACGTGTTCATATGCGCTATGCAACGCTTGTTTGAATTTAAAATATTACCTTCTGTTCGGCTGTTTATCAAATCTGAGAGATGGCGAGTCATCGGCTTCTGCCCCCATGCCACGAGTGCTGGGGTGTTCGGGATAAACCTGAGCACTCTTGTTCCCATTTTTGGGTCCTTCGAGGGAGGTGCTCAGCACAATGAACAAGGCAATCGGACTATAATGCGTTATCACTCTCACTTAGCCATAGAATTCTATAATTTTAAATTCCGGCAAAGCCCCTAGTATCCGGAAGGCCGAATTTGGGGTGTGATACACGCCTTAAGCCGGACAGGGCCGATTCCTCCCTCTAAGCAGCATAAGTCTTTAGGGACTCGAAACCTCTCGAACAGCGACCAGTCTCTTGCCTTATCATGACAGTCAGTTTTAGCTTTCTCTACTGAGGTGCTTAGCCCAGCAGAACCAGGGCACAATCGCAGTAGTTCTCCCAGTGCTACCTTAGCCGATATAGCGGAACGTAAGGTACCAAAACATGGGAGCCGGGAAAACCCAACTATTGACCCAAGACATGATTCGGAGCTGATGCATATAATGATATAAGTTCGGGGTGCCGCACTGTCGAAAGTGTTTGAACTTCTCATGCCGTATTATGGGGTATGCATAAGCCCCTAGCGTATTGGCCGTACCAGAGTGTACGGGTGCTGGATTTCATGAATGAACATATATACATAAAAGAAGAATGCAATAATAGTCTTAATGCTATGCATTGTTTATTCAAAAAGGTGCGTTAAAGCAGAATGATACAGGTAGTGCGATAAGCAAAAAGTAGGACTATGTCCCCTCCAAGGGCAAGCTGAGGAATATTATTAAAGCAAGTATTTCACTCGTTATCATAATCCACCTGGGAGTTCCGTGGTGTGACGTAGCTTTCTGCCTCCTTGGTTGCTGCATCATGTGTTCGGCAATCATGCTGCCGGACAGGGTTTCCAGATAATAAAGTCCTGAAAAGAGAAAAATAACAAAGCGGGAAGCCCCTAGTGTAGTTTAATCCGCGTGTTGGGGCGTGTCGTAGTCGTGCCCCCTCCCCGCATGTGCCCATGGTATTTTTAATGCGTAATTATGTACGCATGGCACGGGTTTCGCCGTTTGGCTGGGACCGGGGTGGGGGCCGCGTTGCTATGCGAGCTCGGAACGTGCCAGACGGTCCAGTTGCCGATTACTCCGGGCGCGCTTGAAGTTGTCCGGGTCCTTAATCGCCGAACTAGTGGATTGCCTTAAGAGGCTGCTTTGTGCTTCTGCTGCAAGGGCCGCAGTGTGCTCTTCCGTGCGGAGAGAGCGCTCTGTCTTTCCATTGACTGTGATGACCCCCCGAGGTCCTAGCATCTTGACCTTGAGATATGCATAATGCGGTACTGCATTGAATCTTGCGAATGCGGTTCACCCGAGCAGGGCATGGTAGCCACTGCGGAACGGGACTATGTCGAAGCTTAACTCTTCGCTTCGGAAGTTATCCGGGGATCCGAAGACCACTTGCAGTGTGACTAAGCCTGTGCAATGGGCCTCTACACCTGGTATGATGCCTTTAAAGGTCGTTTTTGTGGGTTTGATCCTTGAGGGGTCTATACCCATTTTGTGCATTGTGTTCTGATAAAGCAGGTTCAGGCTGCTGCCGCCATCCATAAGGACTCGAGTGAGGTGAAATTCATCAATGATTGGGTCTAGGACCAGTGCGGCGAATCCGCCATGACGGATACTAGTGGGGTGGTGCCTATGGTCGAAGGTGATCGGACAGCAAGACCATGGGTTGAACTTTGGGGTGACAGGCTCCAACGCATATACATCCCTGAGCGCATGCTTCCGCTCCCTCTTGGGGATGTGGGTTGCGTATATCATGTTCATCGTCCACACTTGTGGGGGGAACCTCTTCTGTCCTTCGGTGTTCGGCTGCCGGGGCTCCTCCTCGTCATCTCTAGGTGTCCCTGAGGGAGTCCTAGATTAGGGAATGTCCAGATAGCCGGACTATAACCTTTGGCCGGACTCTCGGACTATGAAGATACAAGATTGAAGACTTCGTCCCGCGTCCGGATGGGACTTTCCTTGGCGTGGAAGGCAAGCTTGGCAATACAGATATGTAGATCTACTCCCATTGTAACCGACTCTGTGTAACCCTAGCCCTTTCCGGTGTCTATATAAACCGGAGGGTTTTAGTCCATAGGACGAACAACAATCCTACCATAGGCTAGCTTCTAGGGTTTAGCCTCTTTGATCTTGTGGTAGGTCTACTCTTGTACTACCCATATCATCAATATTAATCAAGCAAGAGTAGGGTTTTACCTCCATCGAGAGGGCCCGAACCTGGGTAAAAACATTGTGTCCCTTGTCTCCTGTTACCATCCGCCTAGACGCACAGTTCGGGACCCCCTACCCAAGATCCGCCGGTTTTGACATCGACATTGGTGCTTTCATTGAGAGTTCCTCTGTGTCGTCACTTTTAGGCCCGATGGCTCCTCCGATCATCAACAACGATGCGGTCCAGGGTGAGACCTTTCTCCCCGGACAGATCTTCGTGTTCGGCGGCTATGCACTGCGGGCTAATTCGCTTGGCCATCTGGAGCAGATTGAAAGCTACGCCCCTGGCCATCATGTCAGATTTGGAAGTTTGAACTACACGGCTGACATCCGCGAAGACTTGATCTTCGACGGATTCGAGCCACAGCCGAGCACGCCGCACTGTCACGATGGGTACGACCTAGCTCCGCCACCAAAGAGTGCCCTGGAGGCCGTGCCCGCATCAGCTCCGACCCTTAGCTCGAAGCCAACTGCGCCGATCGAGGACGGGTGGCTAGACACCGCCTCGGGGGCTGCAGTCTCAACGGCGATCAAGCCGAACACCAGCCTCATCCTCTGCAAAGCCCGTGACTCCAAGGTGCCGGACTCTTTTCCGGACTCCGAACCTTCCGCGCCCCTGCCAATCGAATCCGATTGGGCGCCGATTATGGAATTCACCGCCGTGGATATCTTTCAGCATTCGCCCTTCGGTGACATTCTGAATTCACTAAGGTCTCTCTCTTTGTTAGGAGAGCCCTGGCCGGACTATGGCCAATAGGATTGGGATGCGTATGACGAAGAAATTCAACGCCCACCCACCACCTACTTCGTAGCCACTGTCGATGATTTAACCGACATGCTCGACTTTGACTCCGAAGACATCGACGGTATGGACGACGATGTAGGAGACGAACATGAACCAGTGCCTATAGGGCACTGGAAAGCTGCCTCGTCATATGACATATATATGGTGGATACACCCAAAGAAGGCAATGACGATGGAACAACGGGGGATGACCCCTCCAAGAAGCAACCCAAGCGCCGGCGTCAGCGGCGCCACTCTAAGTCCCGCCAAAGCAAAAACGGTGATACCGGCACGGGAGATAATAACACCCCAGACAGTGCCGAAGACAACTCCCTCCAACAAAATTCAGCGCAGGAGGATGGAGAAGCCAGCCCCCTAAGAGAGCGGCAGACAGAGAGGAAGAGGATGATAACTACATGCCTCCCTCCGAAGACGAGGCAAGCCTCGGCGACGACGAATTTGTTGTGCCTGAGGATCCCGTCAAACAAGAGCACTTTAAGCGCAGGCTTATGGCTATGGCGAGTAGCCTTAAGAAAAAACAACAACAGCTTAGAGTTGACCAAGACTTGCTAGCTAACAGATGGACAGAAGTCCTTGCGGACGAGGAATACGAACTCGAACGCCCCTCCAAGAGCTACCCAAAGCGCAGTTTGCTACCCCGTTTAGAAGAGGAAGCACTTAAACCTGCATCACCAGCGCATGATGCGGTTGACCGGCAACCTCGCGGCTGTGATAGAGAGGCCTCCCGGCCCTCCACTCAAGCCGCACCCTAGCGCCTCTCAAAAAATACCAAGGCACGGGGAAATGCGCTAGACCTGCGAGATATCTTGGAGGGTGGCAAGGCAAACAAGATCGATCTACGGATCGCGCAGGCACCCCACGACATGAGACGATAACTGTCACGCCGGATACATTAAATCCGGCCGGGCCGAACACAGCAGACAAAACTCATTTGAGCTACGTCGTGATATAGCCCAGTACAGAGGCGCCGCACACCCACTATGCTTCACAGATGAAGTAATGGATCATCAAATCCCAGAGGGTTTCAAACCCGTAAACATTGAATCATACGATGGCACAACAGATCCTGCGGTATGGATCGAGGACTATCTCCTTCATATCCACATGGACAGTGGCGATGATCTACACGCCATCAAATACCTCCCACTCAAGCTTAAAGGACCAGCTCGGCATTGGCTTAACAGCCTACCAGCAGAATCAATTGGTTGTTGGGAGGACCTGGAAGCCGCATTCCTCGACAATTTCCAAGGCACCTATGTGCAACCAGAAGACGCCGATGACCTGAGCCACATAGTTCAGCAGCCAGAAGAATCTGCCAGACAATTCTGGACACGGTTCCTAACCAAGAAAAATCAAATCATTGACTGTCTGGATGCAGAGGCCCTAGCAGCCTTTAAGCATAACATCTGTGACGAGTGGCTTGCCCGGCACCTTGGCAGGAAAAGCCGAAATCTATGGCAGCCCTCACGACACTCATGACCCGCTTTTGCGCGTGAGAAGACAGCTGGCTGGCTCATAGCAATAACATGACAAAGAGCCCTGGTAATTCGGATACCAAGGACAACAATGGCAGGTCGCGTCGCAACAAGCACAAGCGCCGCATTAATAGTGACAACACTGAAGATACGACAGTTAATGCAAGATTCAGAGGCTCTAAGCCCGGTCAGCAGAAAAAGCCATTCAAAAGGAACACTCCGGGCCCGTCCAGTTTGGACCGTATACTCGATTGCTCGTGCCAGATACACGGCACCCCCGAAAAACCAGCCAATCAGGCCAACAAGGATTGTTGGGTGTTCAAGCAGGCCGACAAGTTAAAAGCGGAAAACAGAGACAAGGGGCTGCACAGCGACGAGGACGAAGAGCCCTGGCCGCCGAACAATAGTGGACAAAAGGGCTTCCCCCCACAAGTGCGGACGATGAACATGATATACGCAACCCACATCCCCAAAAGGGAGCGGAAGCGTGCACTCAGGGACATATACGCGTTGGAGCCAGTCGCCCCAAAGTTCAACCCATGGTCCTCCTGCCCGATCACTTTTGATCGAAGGTACCACCCCACTAGCATCCGCCATGGCGGATTCTTCGCATTGGTTCTAGACCCAATCATTGACGGATTTCACCTCACTAGAGTCCATATGGACGGCGGCAACAGCCTGAACCTGCTTTATCAGGATACAGTGCGGAAAATGGGCATAGATCCCTCAAGGATTAAACCCACAAAAACGACCTTTAAAAGCGTCATACCAAGTGTAGAGGCCAACTGTACAGGCTCAGTTACACTTGAAGTGGTCTTCGGATCCCCGGATAATTTCTGAAGCGAGGAGTTAACCTTCGACATAGTCCCGTTCCGCAGTGGCTATCACGCACTGCTCGGACGAACCGCATTTGCAAAGTTCAATGCGGTGCCGCACTACGCATATCTCAAGCTCAAGATGCCAAGCCCTCGAGGAGTCATTACGGTCAATGGAAACACCGAACGCTCTCTCCGAACGGAGGAGCACACGACGGCCCTTGCAGCGGAAGTACAAAGCAGCCTCTCAAGGCAATTCTCCAGTTCGGCTATTAAACGTCCTGACACCGTCAAGGACGCCCGGAGTAACCTACAACAAGACCGCCTGGCACGTTCCGAGCAAGCATAGCAATATGGCCCCAACCCCAGCCCTCGCGAAATTGCGAAATCAGTACTACGCGTACATAACTACGCTCTGAAAATACCATGGGCACAGGGGGAGGGGCACGACCACGACACGCCCAAAAATGTGGCTCAACCGCACTAGGGGCTCCCGATTTTGTCATTATTTCCTACTTTCAGGACTCCACTCTTCAGAAGTCCTATCCGGCAGTACAGCCGCCGAACACACGATGGAACAACCAAGGAGGCAGAAAGCTACGTTGAATTCCCAGGTGGCCTCTATAACGAGCAAAATACCCGTCTTACATATTGTCTCGCAGCTCGCCCCTGGAGGGGGCATGTCAAATAGTCCCATCTCTTGCTTATTGCACTTTTTGTATCGTTCTGCTTTTACAACAGCCTTTTAAAATAAACAATGCTTAGCTTCAGCTTATTATTGCATTCTTTATTCATTTTTTTCAATACATATGTTCAGTTATGACATTTGGCACCCGTACACTTTGGTACGGTCCATACGCCAGGGGCTCAAGCACCGCATAATACGGCGTGAGAAGTCCGAACACTTTCACAAAGTGCGGCCCTCCGAACTTATAGCATTATATGCATCAGCTCTGAATCATGTCTTTGGTCAATAGTTGGGTTTTCCCGGCTCCCATGTTTTGGTACCTTACGTTCCGCTATATTGGCTAAGGTAGCGCTGGGAGAACTACTACGATTGTGCCCCGGTTGATCTGGGCTAAGCACCTCAGTAGAGAAAGCTAAAACTGACTGTCATGATAGGGCGAGAGCTAGTCGCTGTTCGGGAGGTTTCGAGTCCCTAAAGACTTATGCCGCTTAGAGAGAGGAGTCGGCTTTGTCCGGCCAAGGCGTGTATAGCGCCCCGAACTCGATCTTCCGAACACTAGGGGCTTCGCCAAAATTTAAAATTATAGAATTCTCTGGCTAATTGAGAGTGATAACACATTATAGTCCGATTGCCTTGTTCGTTGTGCTGTGAACCTCCCTCGAAGGACCCAAGAATGGGAAAAAGAGTGCTCAGGTTTATCCCGAACACCCCAGCATTCGTGGCATGGGGGCAGAAGCCGACGACTCGCCATCTCTCAGACTTGATAAATGGCCGCATAGAAGGTAATATTTTAAATTAAAACAAGCGTTGCATAGCGCATATGAACAAGTTTTCAGCGCACAGGATAAAACAAACAAGTTCACTCAAAAATTACATCTTTGGAACATTCGTCCGCCACAAGGCGGGCGCCCTTCAGGACGCCCTCGTAATATATCTCGGGGTGGCAATGCTCCTTGCCCTGCGGTGGCCCGTCCTTCACAAGCCTCTCCGCATGCATCTTGCCCCAGTGCACTTTAGCGCGGGCAAGCTCCCTACGGGCACCTTCGATGCAGACAGAGCGCTTGACGACTTCAAGCCACGGACAGGCATCCACCAGCCGTCTCACCAGCCCAAAGTAGCTCCCAGGCAGGGCCTCTCCAGGCCATAGCCGAACTATAAGGCCCTTCATGGCCTGTTCGGCCACCTTGTGGAGCTCAACCAGTTGCGTCAGCTGGTCGCTCAAGGGCACCGGGTGTCCGTCCTCAGCATACTGAGACCAGAACACCTTCTCCGTCGAGCTGCCCTCCTTGGCCCGGTAGAAAGCGGCGGCATCTGACATGCTACACGGCAAATCTGCGAATGCTCCTGGAGAGCTCCGGACTCGGGTAAGTAACAAGTAATTCACTTTCACGTGCTTGCTTTGCATAAAAAATGCCTTACCCGCCGCTATCTTCTTCATCGCCTCAACTTCCTAGAGGGCTTTCTGGGATTCGGCCTTGGCAGACTTGGCGCTTTCAAGGGCCGTCGCGAGCTCGGACTCTCGCGTCTTTGAGTCAAGCTCTAGACTCTCGTGTTTCACGAGAGCCTGGAGCTCTTGCTGCACCTTGCCAACCCGCGCCTCATGTTTCTCCCGCTCGGTGCACTCCATGGCCGCCTTCTTTTTGGCCTCGGAAAGCGCTTGCTTAAGGGTTGCCACCTCAGTCGTGGCCCCTAGGACACCAATAGCGATCCTATCATTTTTTGCAACTGCATCTTTCTTAATATACTCCACAAGGTATTACTTACCTTATTTTTCCTCGAGCTCCTTTTTAGCAAGGCCGAGCTCTTGCTCGGACCGCTTGAGGCTCTGCTTCAGCGCATCCAGCTCCGTAGTCAGTGCGGCAGAGGCCAGCAGCGAAGCCTGCATATGCATATTGACTTAATTATGTTAGACTCCTGCGAATGTTGTTAGATCCTCTATTCAGCTTTTCTTTTCGAACGCCAAACAAAGCATCAGGGGCTACTGTCTATGCGGTAATATTTTCACATATTTTTCACATACCTCAAAACCTGTTAGCAGGCTGGCACAGGCTTCAGTCATCCCGCTTTTGGCGGACTGAACCTTCTGGATCACCGCACTCATAATAGTGCGGTGCTCCTCGTCGATGGAGGCGCCGTTAAGCACCTCCAGCAAGTTATCCAGTGCCCCCGGTTGGACAGAGGTCACTGGCGTCGTAGGCTTGCCCTTCTTACTAGGGGGGCGCCTGCCGGACTCCGGAACCATTGAAGGTTCTGGTGCGGTGTCCGGCCCAGGGCCGGACTTGGAGCCCTTGGGGTTTTTTCCCCTTTGCACCTGGAGTCTGGGAGGTCGCCTTGCGGCGCCTCCAGGACCACCTCCTCCTAGCTTGGAACCTTTTGGGACAACACCTCAGCGTCGTCCGTAGGGCGGGGGGAGGTAGCGGTCGGAAGTGAAAAACTATTCACATCCGACGAATCCAAGGAGCCGCTCGACGACAAGTCGAGCCGGGCTTTGGGTGGACTGCATAATTATATTCGGCGTTAAGAGAATTTGTGCAATAAAGGAACACCATGAGTCACTCAGGTATCCAAATACTTACGATTTTGCCAGGGGCTTGGCCCTGAGCGGCCACTCCTCTCCGCCGTCGTCGGCATTGGTGGAGTAGTCCGTAGGGAGGGTCCTCCTTTCTTGGACCCTCCGGCCTCCCCAGTTGGGCAGGCCTTCCTTTTCTTTTCTCCCCCTGCTGGGGAAGAAACCTCTCTTTCCTCCTCCTCGTCTTCGTGGGAGGAGTGCGCCTCAGAGTCATCGGATGACGAGTCCGAATCCACCGGGGCACCGGGAACTCTTCCAGGTTCCCGTGGCCTTCTTCTTGGCCTTCTTCTCCGGCACCACGTAAGGTGCCGGAACCAGCAGTTCTGCCAAGCGGGCATCTGCTGGGTCTCCGGGCAAAGGAGCCGGACATTTGATCTATTCGGCCGTCCTCTGCTAGTCCTGTCAAAGGCATGGGGGCTTAGATCCCGCATAGAGTCAAACTATGAAAGACAAATATCCTATAAGAGGTAAAAACAGCTTGCCGCGTTGGCTTGACGCTGCGCGCTGAATCCGCGATCCTCGGTAGCGGTTGCGGGAGCCCTGGCGCCCTTGAATAGCACCTTCCAGGCATCTTCGTATGTTGTGTCGAAAAGCCTGCTCAGAGTTCGGTGCTGGGCCGGATTGAACTCCCACAAGCTGAAAGCCCATTGTTGGCACGGGAGGATCTGGCATACGAGCATGACCTGGACTATGTTGACAAGTTTGAGCTTCTTGCTCACCAGGTTTAGGACGCATGTTTGGAGTCCGGGAGGTGAGCCGCGTAGGGATTCTGGATCAGAACTCGAGGGCTGCAACCCATGCAGGGTCGCGCGGCTCGGTGATGTAGAACCACCCTGATTGCCACCCCTTTATGGTCTCCACGAAGGAGCCCTCGAGCCATAGGATGTTGGGCATCTTGCCCACCATGGCGCCTCCGCACTCTGCCTGGCGGCTTCCCACTACCTTCGGCTTGACATTGAAGGTCTTCAGCCATAAGCCGAAGTGGGGCTGGATGCAGAGGAAGGCCTCACACACGATGATGAACGCCGAGATGTTAAGGATGAACTTCTGGGCCAGATCGTGGAAGTCCAGGCCGTAGTAGAACGTGAGCCCCCGGACAAATGGGTGGAGAGGGAAGCCTAGTCCGCGGAGCAAATGGGTGAGGAATACCACCCTCTCATGGGGCCTGGGGGTGGGGATGAGCTGCCCCTCGTCTGGGAGCCGGTGCGCGATGTCGTCAGACAAGTATCCGTCTTTCCTCAGCTTCTTGATGTGTCGCTCCGTGACGGAGGAGACCATCCACTTACCTCCCGCTCGGGACATGGCTGTAGAAGGTTGAGGTGGGGAATGTGGACTTGGGTGCTGGAGCTCGAGTGCGCGAAAATGGATGAGCAAAGGAGGAAGAAGGCGTGGATGAAAAGGTGGATCCCTATCCCCTTATATAGGCGGACGAAACTGCGTGTCCCCCCAGCATGGTAAAAGTCGCTTATCTCCCAAGCGCCGTAATCAATGGCGCGGTTGGGTTGCCCACGCCCGTATTGATGAGAATCCCGGAATAAGGGGACACGATCTCTGCTTTGACAAGACGTGCCAAGGAAATCGCCTCGCTAAATGCACTGAGATGGGATAGTAAAAACGATTCGAATAAAGGCTTGGCCGTGGTGTGATGTCACGCTACGGAATACGTCAGCAGATTGGATTTGTGTAAATACTATTCTCTCTATGGTAGTATGTGGAACTTATTTTGTAGAGCCGGACACTATCCTTGTGTTCAAAATCTTCTATGAAATAGCGGAGGAGGAACCCGCCTTGCAATGCCGAAGACAATCTGCGCGCCAGACTCATCGTCATTGAAGCATGGTTCAGGGGCTACTGAGGGAGTCCTGGATTAGGGGGTGTCCGGATAGCCGGACTATAACCTTTGGTCGGACTCTCGGACTATGAAGATACAAGATTGAAGACTTCGTCCCGTGTCTGGATGGGACTTTCCTTGGCATGGAAGGCAAGCTTGGCAATATGGATATGTAGATCTCCTCCCATTGTAACCGACTCTGTGTAACCCTAGCCCATTCCGGTGTCTATATAAACCGGAGGGTTTTAGTCCATAGGACGAACAACAATCATACCATAGGCTAGCTTCTAGGGTTTAGCCTCTTTGATCTCGTGGTAGATCTACTCTTGTACTACCCATATCATCAATATTAATCAAGCAGTAGGGTTTTACCTCCATCGAGAGGGCCCGAACCTGGGTAAAAACATTGTGTCCCTTGTCTCCTGTTACCATCCGCCTAGACGCACAGTTCGGGACCCCCTACCCGAGATCCGCCGGTTTTGACACCGACAGACCCCTTATCTTTGTTTTCGACATTTAGCTTGCCGGCCTGCTTGAACACCGAACAATCCCTGTTGGTGTGGTTGGCTGGCTTGTCGGGGGTGCCGTGTATTTGACACGAGCGATCGAGTATATGGTCCAAACTGGACGGGCCCGGAGTGCTTCTTTTGAATGGCTTTTTCCGCTGACCGGGTTTAGAGCCTTTGAATCCGGCATTAACTGTCGTATCCTCGGTATTGTCACTATTAATGCGGTGCTTATGTTTGTTGCGACGTGACCTGCCGTTGCCGTCCTTGGTATTCGAAGTACCATGGTCCTTTGATATATTATTGCTGTGAGCCAACCAGCTGTCTTCTCCCACACAAAAGCGGGTCATGAGTGTCGTGAGAGCTACCATAGATTTCGGCATTTCCTGGCCAAGGTGCCAGGCAAGCCATTCGTCGCGGATGTTGTGCTTGAAAGCTGCTAGGGCCTCTGCATCCGGACAGTCGACAATTTGATTTTTCTTTGTTAGGAATCGTGTCCAGAATTGCCTGGCCGATTCCTCTGGCTGCTGAATTATGTGGCTCAAGTCATCGGCATCTGGTGGTCGCACATAAGTGCCCTGAAAGTTGTTGAGGAACGCGGCTTCTAGATCTTCCCAACAGCCAAAGGACTCTGCTGGCAAGCTATTGAGCCAATGTCGAGCTAGTCCTTTGAGTTTGAGTGGGAGGTATTTAATGGCGTGTAGATCATCATCGTGGGCCATGTGGATATGCAGGAGGAAATCCTTGATCCATACCGCAGGATCTGTTGTGCCATCGTATGATCCTATATTTACGGGTTTGAAACCCTCTGGGATTTGATGATCCATTACTTGTCTGTGAAGCATAAGGGGTGTGCAGCGCCTCTGTACTGGGCTATATCGCGACGCAGCTCAAATGAGTCTTGCCCGCTGTGTTCGGCCCGGCCGGACTTACTTTTACTATATCCGGCATGACGATTATCGTCTCGCATAGTGGCGCGCCCCCATGATCCGTAGATCGATCTTGTGTGTTTTGCTTTGTCCTCCAATACATCCTGCAGGTCTGGCATATTTCCCCATGCCTTTTTATTTGAATGGCGTCGGGGTGCGGGCGGAGCTTTTGGCTGGAATGCCTCCCTGTCGCGGCCACGAGGTGGCCGATCAGCCGCGTCATACGACGGAGATGTAGGTTTCGGTGCTTCCTCCTCCAGTCGGGGTAACAACCTGTACTTTGGGTAACTCTTGGAGGGGCGTTCGAGTTTATATTCCTCGGCCGCCAGGACTTCAGTCCATCTGTCAGCTAGCAAATCTTGATCACCTTGAAGCTGCTGCTGCTTTTTCTTAGGGCTATTTGCCATGGCTGTAAGCCGGCGCTTGAAGCGCTCTTGTTCGATGGGATCCTCAGGAACGATGAATTCGTCATCGTCGAGGCTTGCCTCGTCTTTGGAGGGAGGCATTTAATTATCATCCTTCGTCTCTCCATCTGCCGCTCTCTCTGGAGGGATGGCTTCTCCATCCTCCTGCCCTAAATCTTGTTGGAGGGGATTGTTGCCGTCTTCGGCACTGTCCGGAGTGCTATTATCTCCTGTGACGGTATCACCACTTTTGCCTTGGCGGGACTTAGAGCGGCGCCGCTGACGCCAGCGCTTGGGTTGCTTCTTGGAGGGGTCATCCTCCGTTGTCTCATCGCCATTGCCTTCTTTGGGTGTGTCCACCATGTATATATCGTATGATGAGGTGGCTGTCTAGTGCCCTATGGGTAGTGATTCCTCTTCGTCTCCTACATCGTCGTCCATACCGTCGATGTCTTCGGAGTCGAAGTCAAGCATGTAGGTTAAGTCGTCGATAGTGGCTACTAAGTGGGTGGTGGGTGGGCGGCGATTTTCTTCACCATCCGCATCCCAATCCTGCCGGACATAGTTCGGCCAGGATCCTCCTAACAAGGAGAGAGATCTTAATGAGTTCAGTATGTCGCCGAAGTGTGAGTGCTGAAAAATATCCGCGAAGGTGAACTCTATGATCGGCGCCCAATCAGAACGGTCGCAGGTGGTTCGGAGTCCGTGGCCGGAGAAGGATCCGGCAGTTTGGCAACACGGCTCTCGTGAAGGGTAAGGTCGATATTTAGCTCGATCGCCGCTGAGGATACAGCCTCCATGATGGGGTCTATCCACCCGTCCATGGATGGCGCACCTGGCTCCGAATTGAGGCTCGGAGCGGCCGCCGGTGCGATCTCCTGAATACGGTGCGATGGTAGAGCTAAATCATACTCATCGTGACCGCGTGGCGCACAAGGCAGGGGCTCGAATCCATCGAAGATCGAGTCTCCGCGGATATCAGCCGTACAGGAGGCAGGGAACACGATGTTTTACCCAAGTTTGGGCCCTCTTGATGGAGGTAAAACCCTAAGGCCGGCTTGATTTATTCTTGATGATATGAGTATTACAAGAGTTGATCTACCACGAGATCGGAGAGGCTAAACCCTAGAAGCTAGCCTATGGTATGATTGTATGTTGTCCTATGAACTAAAACCCTTCGGTTTATATAGACACCGGAGGGGGCTAGGGTTACACTAGGTCGGTTATAAAAGAGCAGATATCCATATACGTATTGCCTAGATTGCCTTCCATGCCAAGTAGAGTCCCATCCGTACACGAGACGAAGTCTTCAATCTTGTATCTTCATAGTCCAACAGTCCAGCCAAAGGATATAGTTCGGCTGTCCGGAGACCCCCTAATCCAGGACTCCCTCAGGTAGGTCGAGACAACTTTGATGTGGTGTCCCTAGAAGTAGTGCCGCAACTTGCGCGAGGCCACCAGGAGCGCGAGCAGGAGCTTATGAGGCATGGGATAGCGTGCCCTCGCATCCCGCAACACCGTGCTGATGAAGTACACCGGGTGCTCGACGAGGACCGGCGTGTTGGTGAGGCTTGCGTCTTGTGCAAGCTAGGATGCCACCTTAGATGGCGGGGCCCTTGGTGCCTGGTTGCTTGCGGGGATCTCTATGGTGTCATCCTGCCGAGCTTGATCTTCTGTTGCTGCCGCTATGGCTTTTGCTGTGCCTCCCTGATCTTGCGTCACCTTGGCTGGCGACGCAGCTTGGTACGACGCACTCTTGGCCTGGTGCTCCTCCCGAACCGCCACTAGTGCAGTGCTGGCGGAGTATGGGATGGCAGCGAGGTAAAGTACTAGAGGCTCGAGAGGTCGTGGCCCCACTAACACGGGTGGGCTAGTCAGGTATCTCTTGAGGTCTTGGAAGGCTCGGTCGGCCTCCGGAGACCACTCAAACGGGCCCTTCTTCTTCATCAGCTTGAAAAAGGGTAAGGCGCGCTCTCCCAGCTTGGAGATGAAGCGCCCCAATGCAGTCACCCGACCAGCCAGCTTCTGCATTTCCTTGAGGGTCTGCGGTGAGCTCATGCCCTCAATGGCCTTGATCTTCTCCGGGTTCGCCTCGATCCCTCTATGTGACACGAGGAATCCCAACAGCTTGCCAGAAGGGACACCGAACACACACTTTTGCGTGTTAAGCTGCAAGTTCACCTACCGCAGGCTTTCGAAGCTCTCCTCCAGGTCTTGGATCAAGGTTCTCGCCTCCCGAGACTTCACCACAATGTTGTCGACGTAGGCCTCCGTGTTCCTCCCGAGCTGCCGCTGTCGGTGTCAAAACCGACGGATCTTGGGTAGGGGGTCCCAAACTGTGCATCTATGGCGGATGGTAACAGGAGGCAGGGGACACGATGTTTTACCCAGGTTCGGGCCCTCTTGATGGAGGTAAAACCCTACGTCCTATTTGATTTATTCTTGATGATATGAGTATTACAAGAGTTGATCTACCACAAGATCAGAGAGGCTAAACCCTAGAAGCTAGCCTATGGTATGATTGTATGTTGTCCTACGGACTAATACCCTCCGGTTTATATAGACACCGAAGGGGGCTAGGGTTACACAAGGTCGGTCACAAAGGAGGAGATATACATATCCGTACTGGCTAGCTTGTGTTCCACGCCAAGTAGAGTTCCATCCAGACACGAGACGAAGTCTTCAATCTTGTATCTTCATAGTCCAATATCCCGACCAAGGATATAGTCCGGCTGTCCGGAGACCCCCTGATCCAGGACTCCCTCAGTAGCCCCCGAACCAGGCTTCAATGATGATGAGTCCGCACGCAGTGTTGTCTTCGGCATTGCAAGGCGGGTTCTTCTCCATCTTTCGAATGTTTGTAAAGCAGTGTCTGGTCCCATAAATATTTGGACCTCTTGGCTTCAGTTCCCAATAAGGGCTATCTCCCACGCGTCGAATGAATACGAGGCGCCAGGGCGTTTTTACATTCGCCCCCCTAGCCAGATAAATAAATTGTCTATAAAGGGATGGGGATTCTTAGATCCGATCCATACCATCTTCCCCCAGCGAGAATCCATCAGAGCGCGTTTCGGAAAGATCCATTCCAGCATGGCCGACCTCCGCAGCTCCTCCTCCCGCCCCCGTAGCCCTAAGCCCGGTGATTGGGAGAGGTGTTCAGTCCCGCACAGTCGATTAGGTGAACTACAGACTAAGGGATTTCTCCCTCCGGCGTATATGGTGCCCGTTCGAGCCGGGCTTGCCACCTACAATGGCGGGGAGCAAGTGGAGAGCTTTCCCCGTCCTTCTATAGGGGAACGGGTCTTCCTTGTTCCTTATTTATTAAGGGGACTCGGATTTCCAATTTATCCGTTCCTCCGCGGGCTCCTGGAGTTCTACGGCCTCCAATTACACAATTTCACCCCTGCCTCCATTCTACATATCGCCGGCTATGTTGCTCTCTGTGAGTTGTTCCTGGGCTGCGAGGCTCACTTCGAGTTGTGGAAAGGCTATTTTGCCTCGTCCCTCGCACACAGAGGGGGTCACTTTATCAAGTGGGTGGAGCCAAAATATGGCGCATCGCCGGTACCGGTTACCTGTCCGGTACCCCAAAGAAGTCGCCCGAAGACTGGCCTTCAGAATGGTTTTATATGGAGGGCGTTCCCCTTCCGGACCCTGTTCGGTGGGGTCTTCCTAAGTTCAACAGCGCTCCTCTGAAGAAACGCCGAAGTTGGCGCCCACGGAGCCCCCAGGTGGAAGACAATGGAGAAGTCCTCTATCTGATGAACCGTATTAAAGCACTGGCTCAATCAGGATTGACAGTAATCGAAGTTATGTCGATTTGCATAATGCGGGGAGTGCAACCACTTCAATATCATGGGCACCCCTTGTGGTGTTTTAACTGGGCGGATAATGCCACCCGCTGCGGGCGTAAGGGTCCGGACAATGCTGTTGCTTTAGCAAATATTCTGTCTGAATTGTTCAAGAGAGAGGAAGAGGAGTTCACCCGCATCAAGCCACGGGAATGGATTCTCCATGTACAATCCTCCAAGCTGGGTAAGTTATGTCCCCTTACTCCCATTTTTCCCGCATTCTTTGTCGTAAGTATTCACCTTGCCACTTTGCAGCAGGATCTGCGAAAAGCCATAAAGGAGGTCAGCATCCCCTCTCCACAACCTGAGGACCCTGACCAGGCCCTCGACTCTGGACTTGAGGAAGATCCGGTTATATTTGTGGAGCTGATAGACCGGTAGTTCTATCAGTTAAGTTGCGATGATGCCATGGTGGCCATTACGGCCGACTATCCCAGACTACTCCCTGCATCACACGTAAGAAAAACCAAAAATCCCACCTCCAAAAACTAGGATCCCCTTTTAGACACTTCACCCACCATATACATATGGCATTTTTACAGGGAACGCATTCGGGACGCCCTGCCGAACCCGCAGCAACTCGCCAACAAGAGGCACCGAGGCCGGGTAGCCCAAAAAGGAAGGCAGTTAGGACGGAGACGCCAGCGCAAAGGTATAAAAAAACCCCGCTCCGTGGTTGTCGTCTTTCTCAAAATGTAATGACGCCAGTGTTTCTTTAACAGAAAAAATGTTCGCCAGAATATGTCCGGCGATGTTGCTAATCACGCTTCCACCAGTCGGGCGCCCGGACCGGACATAGAGGCGGAAGCCGATATGGGGCGGGCGCCGGATAATCCCCCTACAGAGGATGCGGATAGATTATCCGCCACAAACTCAGAAGTGGAAAGCGCCATGAATCATAGGCGCCGCCAGGCCGTACTCCTTGACGCATGTTTCTCACCAGAGGCATTTGATGCCTTCAATTCTGGAGAGGCGTACCTCCGTGCTGCTCAAGATGGTCTAGCCAGAGCCACGGATCAGTATGTAAGGGATGTACGGGTAAGTAAATCTGATGATTTATATGTATCAGTAGCCCCTGAGACTTGAAACAGTTAGCAGAACTGATTTAAGGATCATCTTTATTGTGCAGGTTCTTACAGAGAAGAATACTAGGCTGTCACAGGAGCTGGAGGAATGCAAGGCCCAACTGCGGGTCGCTGTTGCCGCATTGCAGGACCCGAAAAAGTCTCCTGCTGGTAACATTTACTTTAAAGGATGATGGTTACCATATAGTGTGCGGCGTGGCTGCAGATCTAACAATAGATGTTGCAGATGAATCTGGAGAAAATCCGGAGGACCAGCATGTCGTGCGACAGCTAGAGGCTGGCAAACGCGTGCTGACTGAGGTTAGGCGGGAGAAAAACAATCTCCAAGACGCCAGTATCAAGCTGAGCATGGAACTAAAAGACATTCGGGCCCAACTTGCAGACTCCGAGAAGGAGAATAAGTGGCTTCGGCACGGCATTTTCAGTAAGTGCTTGAACGAATCCTTTTGAAAGAGTTTGGCGAAGAAGCCGACTAACAGCGGTTATGTCTATAGGTATGCTGACGGGTCGTGCCGCGGAGGAAATGCCTGGGTCTGCGGGTGATCTTCTATCCGAGCTCTCACATCTGCACGAACAAGTTTGGCAGGTGATGCAAGGTGTTGCCCAGGCCTTGTGGCCATCCACCTCCCTGCCAGAAGGCGTTGCAGAGCTTACGGAGAAGCTCAAGGGAGCACGACAGTGCATCCGATTATGGAAGATATCAGCCTGCCGACAAGGTGCCAGAGAAGCCTGGGCCATGGTGAAGACGCGGTACACCAAGCCTGAACCAAATCACATGGCCGAGGTCGGACCTGTGGGGCCCGACGAAAAAGAGATCCCTGTTAGCTTAGTTTATGGGCAAGTAGAATTAGCCGCAAAGTATTCCCAACAGGATTGTAGGCTAGACCGCCTGTTGGATGGTATAGAAGAGGAATTTAGTCACTCTGCATGACTATGTAATTAAAATGACATGTATAATGCCTTCTAGCCGGATTGTAGATCATTTGTCATGGCGGACCTTTTCGCTTCAACCTCGGGACCCGATAGTCCGGAGTGTATCCGAATACCCGCTCAGTTATATAAGAACCGGGGTATGCATGGAGACCAGGCGTAGGGGTCATTAGTGCTTGAACAGACAAGTGCCCAACTAGTTATGTTATATTACATGGGTAGTAAGAAACATCTTCAGGGAGAATAGTTCCGTTAAGGGTTCCTTTCCCTGGGTAAGCATGCCCTAAAGTGCATGTCCGGACTGCGATAGGAAACGCGGGAAAAACATCTGGGGCGGATATGGAAAATAAATAAAAATCATCTTTTGTTCACCGACCGAATATTCCCTTAAGAACGCTAGCTTTCGGCTTCACCCAGTCTGAGGTACACATACGGCTGACCCGGCAGTAACAATCGCAGAGGTGCTCCACTTATGCCCTAGCCGAATTAATGGGAATGTAGGGCATAAATAGAAGATCCACGCAACCCAGCTTGGCCAAAACTTAAGTCATATCGATGCATATAATGGCGAAAAAAGGTACATGCGGAAGCGTAACACATGTGCGGGGCACGAGGCCCAGACAAATAATCAAGCTTCTGTGGAAGAAGCCCCCAGGTATGATGAGCGCGGCTAGCGCATCTATAATGTGCAAACGAGGCACAAGTTGGACTTTGAAGGCCTAGAGAAGGAGTAAAAGAAAGAGAGAAAGAAAAACAAGGCAGACAATATAGACAGAGGAAGGAGACGAGCATGGAGTCCGGCGCTAGGCATAGAATCTTCAGAGCCTGGCCGCGTTCCATGGGTTCAGTTCGAGTCGATTAGTCGATGCTTCACGCAGACGGTACGCTCCTCCGGTCAGAACTTGGTCAATAATGAAGGGACCTTCCCATTTGGGCTCGAGCTTGTTCTTTTTGTTATCCGGCAGGCGTAGAACTAATTCACCAACGTTATAAGTTTTCGCCCGTACTTCTCTTCTTTGGTATCTGCGAGCCTGTTGCTGATAAAATGCAGAACGGGCTTTTGCCACGTCGCGCTCCTCCTCCAAGGTGTCCAGACTGTCCTGCCGATCAAGCTCGGCTTCTCTTTCTTCGTACATGCGCACTCGAGGTGAGTCATGAATTATGTCACAGGGCGAGACTGCCTCTGCACCGTACACCATAAAGAAGGGTGTATATCCGATACTACGGTTCGGCGTGGTCCGCAGCCCCCAGAGTACGGAGTCGAGCTCCTCTACCCAGTGCATGTTAGACTCCATTAAGGACATCACTAGCCTGGGTTTAATGCCGCTCATTATAAGATCATTTGCTCGCTCAACTTGGCCGTTGGTTTGTGGGTGATAGACTGAAGCATAATCGAGCTTGATGCCCATTTTGCTGCACCAGAGTTTTACCTCATCGGCAGTGAAGTTCGTGCCATTGTCAGTGATGATGCCGTGGGGGACGCCATAACGGTGTACGACCCCGGATATGAAGTCTATCACCGGTCCAAATTCGGCTGTTTTAACAGGTTTGGCCTCTATCCATTTGGTGAATTTATCCACCATGACCAGTAAGTATTTTTTCTTGTGGGTTCCCCCTTTAAGTGGTCCAACCATGTCAAGCCCCCAGACCATGAAGGGCCATGTAATGGGGATTGTATGGAGGGCAGTGGGTGGCATATGGCTTTGATTTGCAAAGAGCTGGCAACCGGCGCAACGTTGGTCCAAGTCATGAGCATCTGCCCGGGCCGTTGGCCAATAGAATCATGTGCGGAAGGCCTTGCTTACAAGAGCCCGGGCTGCAGCGTGGTGACCGCCGAGTCCGGCTTGAATTTCTACCAAAAGGTTCCACCCTTCCTCTTTGGAGATGCACCTTTGAAGGACTCCGGTAGTGCTTTTTTATACAATTCTCCCTCATGGACCCTGTAGGCTTTAGATCGCCGCACTATGCAGCGTGCCTCATTTTGGTCCTCCGGAAGTTCCTGCCTAGTTAGGTAGGCCAGGAATGGTTCTGTCCACAGGGCTATGATGGCCATCATTACATGGGCTGAAGGGGTTATTTCGATGGCGGAGCCTCCGATTGTGTCAGAGTGTTCGGTATCGGGTATTTTGGCCGGGTCCGGACTATTGTTACTGGTGTCCCCTTCCCATACTACGGATGGCTTGAACAGCCTCTCCAAAAATATGTTGGGGGGACCGCATCGCATTTGGCGCCGATGCGGGCGAGGATATCCGCCGCCTGATTGTTTTCCCGAGCCACATGGTGAAATTCGAGCCCCTCGAACCAAGCTGACATTTTTAGGACGGTGTTTCGGTAGGCCACCATTTTCGGATCCTTGGCGTCAAAGTCTCCATTTATTTGGGATATTGCAAGGTTTGAATCCCCACGCACCTCCAGGCGTTGCATGCCCATGGAGACTGCCATCCGAAGACCATGCAACAGAGCTTCGTATTCGGCTGCGTTGTTGGAGTCTGTATACAATATTTGTAGTACATACTGAACGGTATCTCCGGTTGGGGACGTTAGGATGACACCAGCCCCTAGACCAACCAGCATTTTAGAACCGTCGAAGTGCATGATCCAATTGGAGTATGCGCCGTACTCTTTAGGGAGTTCGGCCCCCGTCCATTCGGCGACAAAGTCAGCCAATACTTGCGACTTAATGGCTCGTCGAGGTTTGTATGTTATGTCGAGCGGGAGGAGCTCAATGGCCCATTTGGCAATCCGGCCCATAGCATCGCGGTTGTTTATAATATCATTAAGTGGCACTTCCGCAGCTACTATAATCAAACACTCTTGAAAGTAGTGTCGCAGCTTCCGGGATGCCCTGAATACCACATAGGCTATCTTTTGATAGTGTGGGTACCGTGATTTGCATGGAGTGAGGACAGTGGATAAATAGTATACCGGCTTTTGAAGAGGGAATTTATGTCTGTCCGCTTCTCGTTCGACGACGAGCACTGCGCTTACAACTTGATGAGTTGCCGTGATGTACAACAGCATTGGTTCACCAATGTTTGGCATGGCCAGGATTTGGTTGGTTGCCAAAATGGCCTTTATTTCTTCCAATCTGGCTGTGGCAGCGTCCGTCTACTCAAAGTGTTCGGTGCGCCGAAGGAGGTGATAAAGCGGTAAATCCTTTTCTCCTAAGCGGGAGATAAAGCTGCTTAGAGCCGCCACGCATCTAGTTAACTTCTGGATTTGTTTGAGGTCTGTTGGGGTAGCTAACTATGACAAAGCTCGGGTTTTGGCCGGGTTAGCTTCAATACCTCTACTGGAGACAATGAAACCTAGGAGCTTTCCGGCTGGTATGCCGAAAACGCATTTTTCCGGATTGAGGTTGATGTCGTATGTTCGGAGGTTGTCGAATGTAAGCCTCAAGTTGTCTATCAAAGAGTCGACGTGTTTGGTTTTGACGACCACATCGTCTACGTATGCCTCTACTGTTTTGCCGATTTGTTTCTCCAGACATGTCTGAATCATGTGCTGATATGTTGCGCCGGCGTTTTTGAGCCCAAAAGGCATTGTGTTGAAACAGTAGGGACCGTATGGTGTGATGAATGCCGTTGCGGCTTGGTCAGACTCCGCCATCTTGATTTGGTGGTAACCGGAGTATGCGTCGAGGAAACACAATGACTCGTGTCCTGCGGTAGCATCGATAATTTGATCGATGCGGGGGAGGGGGAAGGGATCCTTTGGGAAAGCTTTATTGAGGTCCTTGAAATCGACACAAAGGCGCCAGGATTTGTCCTTCTTTGGTACCATCACCAGGGTTGCTAGCCAGTCCGGGTGTTTTATTTCTCTGATGAATCCGGCCTCCAATAACTTGGCTAGTTCCTCTCCCATGACCTGTCTCTTAGGTTCGGAGAAACGCCGAAGAGCTTTCTTGACCGGCTTGAATCCCTTTAGGATATTGAGGCTATGCTCGGCCAGCCTGCGTGGGATTCCTGGCATGTCCGAGGGATGCCAGGCGAATATGTCCCAATTCTCGCGCAGGAACTCTCGTAGTGCGGCGTCCACGGCGGGGTTTAACTATGACCCAATGGAGGCTGTTTTTGTAGGGTCCATTGGGTGGACTTGGAATTTGACTATTTCATCCGCTGGTTTAAAAGAGGTGCACTTGGATCTCTTATCGAATATTACATCGTCCCTGTCCACTTTGGAGCGTAGCGTGGTTAATTCCTTGGCGAGAGGGCTTCGGATAATGCCTCGAGGGCCAGTGCGGCTGTTTTGTTTTTGGCGCGGAATGCTGTGTCTGGATCACTGGCGAGGGTGATCATTCCATTGGGCCCGGGCATTTTGAGCTTCATGTACCCATAATGGGGTACGGCTTGGAAGATCGTGAACGCCTCACGTCCTAAAAGGGCGTGGTATCCACTACTGAACGGGGCCACCTGAAATGTAATTTCTTCGGACCTATAGTTCTCTGGCGTACCGAATACCACATCTAGTGTGATTTTCTCAGCGCATCGTGCCTCCCGACTGGGTATGATTCCCCTGAAGGTTGTGCTACTTTGCTCAATGTGGTTCTAGTTTAGTTCCATTTTTGAAGAGTTTCCTCATAGATGAGGTTTAATCCGCTGCCGCCGTCCACAATTGGACTGAGGACCAGTGCGGCTGGTGCTCGGGCTGTTCAGAATTTAGGTTCGTCACTGGCATTGAAGGTAATAGCCGTGTCACTCCATGGATTTATTGCTGCTACGTGGCAGATTTCGGCCATGCTGCGGATTGTTCGCTTGCACCTATTATTTGACGCGAAGGTCTCAAAGACTGCTAACACCGTATTGTTATCCACGGGATGGTGCTCTTTGGTATTTGGGATAAGAAGATCCTCACCACTTTTGGCCACCTGCCGGAGTATCCAACATGCTCTAAGGCCGTGCGTTGGTATTGTATCCGATGTACTATGAATTTTGCAGGGTTCGTTAAGCCATCCCTCAAGTACGGTTCCATGCCCTGTAGAGGGTTTTTGTTTCTTTTCAACTAGCTCGGGTGTCTTATGATAGTGCACCCTTTTACTTCGGACTGGGTGTATATTCGGAGCCGGATTATCCCAAAATTTCGTTTCGGTTTTCCAGGCGCTTTCCATCGCACAGTACTTTCATACTATGGACGCCAAGTCAGCGAAGCGTGATACGTCACGGCGCCTTAAGGAGTAAAGGATTCCCTTGTCCATGCAATTATTGCAGAAAAGTGAGACTGCATCTTCCTCGCGACAGTCCTTAACCTTGTTCATCACAAGGAGGAATCTGGCCCAATAATGATGTACTGTTTCATGGGGCTCTTGCCTGATGTGGGAAATATTGTTTGTGTCTAGGTGGGTGGGTCGATTTGAGTCCGACCCCCTACCCGATCTGAGACCCAGGGGCCGAGGAGTTTCCAATCTTGGAAGTTCAGGTTCCGGAGTGTTGCCCGATAAGTCTGGCCTGCTGCCTAATTCTAGGTTCAGGGCTTGGGTGATGTCCTCCCGTAAGCGGGTATCCGGCTAGGAGAGCTCAGGAATCCGGACATAGTTAGTCCTCAAAATAGAGGAAGAGTTGCCGCATTGTTCCTCCACCACCCCAACGTGATGGGTGACCGATGGAGAGTTAATCTCCCTTTGATCGGGTTTAAGCCCAATCCGATCATTGTTCGTAGCGACTCCCAAGGCGGTGATGCGATCCAAGAGTTCGTTTAGGGAAGAGATCTCCATTGGATCCATCTGCTCGGCGAATTCCAAGCCGATGTGGAGGTTGTTTTTGATGACCCGAGAAGTCATCGTCGGTGCAACGGCCTAACAGACAGTCATGACGAAACTACCTAGCCGGAGAGTTTGGCCGACAGCCAGAGCTCCCACGGCGGTAATGTTGTTTTTAACAACGAGATGAGGCATCCTTCCTTACGGCGACGTCACAGAGGAACTCTCAATGAAAGCACCAATGTCGGTGTCAAAACCGGAGGATCTCAGGTAGGGGGTCCCGAACTGTGCGTCTAAGGCGGATGGTAACAGGAGGCAAGGGACATGATGTTTTACCCAGGTTCGGGCCCTCTTGATGGAGGTAAAACCCTATGTCCTGCTTGATTTATTCTTGATGATATGAGTATTACAAGAGTTGATCTACCACGAGAGCAGAGAGGCTAAACCCTAGAAGCTAGCCTATGCTATGATTGTATGTTGTCCTACGGACTAAAACCCTCCGGTTTATATAGACACCGGAGGGGGCTAGGGTTACACAAGGTTGGTTACAAAGGAGGAGATATACATATCCGTATTGCCTAGCTTGCCTTCCACGCCAAGTAGAGTTCCATCCGGACACAAGAGGAAGTCTTCAATCTTGTATCTTCATAGTCCAACAGTCCGGCCAAAGGATATAGTCCGGCTGTCCGGAGACCCCCAAATCCAGGACTCCCTCAGCCACCCTAAAGCGATATGCATCAGCCGCTGAAAGGTCGCACCCGTGTTGCGTAGTCCGAAGGGCATACAGGTGTAGCAGTACACCCAACACGCGGTAAGGAAGGTTGTCTTCTCTACATCTTCCACCACCATCTTGATTTGGTGATACCCCGAGAACACATCCAGGAAGCATAGTAGGTCACACTCAGTAGTGGAGTCGACGATCTGGTCGATGCGTAGGAGAGGGAACGGATCTTGAGGGCATGCCTTGTTGAGGTTGGTGAAGTCGACACACATTCACTCCTTCTCGCCTTTCTTCGGCACCATGACTAGGTTCTCCAGCCATTCAGGGTACCTAACCTCATGAACGGCACCTGCCGCCTCCAACTTGCGGGTCTCTTGGACGATGAAGGCCTGCTTCTCCGTGGACTGCCGCCTTGCTCGCTGCTTCATAGGGCGCACATTGGGGCACACCCTTAAGTGGTGCTGAATCACCTCTCTCGGAACCCCCACCAGCTGATTGGGCTCCCATGCGAATATGTCCTTGTTTGCATGCAAGAACTTCACCAATGCTTCCTCTTGGCTGGGGTTGATGCCGGCACCTATGGTGAAGGTGGCTCCTAAGGAGCCATCCTCGTCGATCGGCACCTGCTTTGTCTCTGACTTGTCTTGGGTGAACAACTGCTTCTTCTTCGACGGCGCAGCCTCCTTGGCCTCGGGGGCACCGGTGCCGACGGGCTGCGCCGCCGCAGCGGTTCTGAAGGCAAGTTTGAGCGCCGTCAATACCTCCTTGGTGTCCCCCTTGATGGTGAGGACACCTTTGCTTCCTGGCATTTTCATGAGGTTGTAGGCTGGATGAGTCGCCGCCATGTACTGCGCCAGAGCTAGGTAACCGAGGATGGCGTTGTACGGGAGGCCGATGCGGGCGATGTCGAAGTCGACCAGCTCGGTGCAGTAGTTGTCACGTGTTCCAAAGGTGACGGGAAGGCGGATCTGCCCCAGAGAGTGGGCAGCGCCACCACCAACTCCTGAGAAAGGCTTGCTGAGGCTGAGTCGCTCGACCGCCACGTGAATAAGGCTGAAGGCCTCCATGGAGAGCAAGTTGAGGCCAGCGCCACCATTGATGAGGGTCTTGGTGACGGCCACGTTGTAGATGGTGGGCATGCAGAGCATCGGAAGCATGCCCGAGCCGGCGGTGGTGACGGGGTGGTCTTCTGAGCTGAAGGTGAGGTCGGCCTCAGGCGCGGCCCAGCCCGGCGGAGCCCCCGAGCGCATGGAAGCGGTGCCGATCTGGTGGAGGAACAGCTTGATGTGGCGCTCTGAAGGCGGCGCCTGAGAGCCACCTAGCAGGGCCGCTACCGCGTGGTGCGCCGGTGCCACGTAGCACGCAGTGAAGAGGTCGCAGAGCTCCTCCCAAGACGCCACCGTGGATCCGGGAAGGTTGAGCAGCCACGCGCACGGCTCGCCGGCGAGGGCCATGGGAAGCCAGTTGCCCATGACCTTGTCATCATCCCCGGCTTCGAGGACAGCCTCCTCGTACGCCAGCAGGAAAGCTGACGGGTCCGCCGCACAGTCGTAGCGCGGCAGCATCTCCGGCTTGAACTTCGGTGGCCACTGCACCCACCGCAAGGCGGGGTCCAGGGCTCAGAGCCCCCTAGCCCCATCGTCAACGCTGGCCGTCTGAGTCGGTGGCAGGGCGCCTGCCATGTGGGCGAAGCATAGTGTTGATGGAGCATAGATCGACGGAAGAGAAGCTACAGCGCACCCCTACCTGGCGCACCAAATGTCGGATCACGGGTTCTGGCAAACCCTTGAGGTTCGAACACTGGGGAGCGTGCAAAGGTTTTCTCCCTATCGATCCACACACTAGCTCTCTAAGATCTTGCGGACGAACTTGACGAACTCACAACACAGAAAGACACAATATTTATACTGGTTTGAGCCACCATTGTGGTGTAATACCCTACTGCAGTGTGGTGGTGGTGGATTGCCTCTTGGGCTGATGATGAACAGTACAAGGGGAAGAAATAGCCTCGTGAGGTTGAGGTGTTCTTGTGCTTGGTGCACTTGTGTGGCTGAGATGATCTTGGATCCACTCTCGATTTGTGATCAGGTCGATCCTCTCTCCCCCTCCACTGTGGGGGCTAGTTCTACTTATATAGGCCCTTATACTCTCCCCAAATATTGAGCGGGAAGGGGGCCAACAATGGCCAATTCGAAAGGGGACAACCAGTACAAGTTATCCTGACAAAAGGTGGTCTTCGCCTGCCAAAGGCTCTCGTGGTCACGCCGTCTTGGGCACCATGGTGACCTCCGTCTTGCCATCCTTCTGGTCTTGGTCTCGTTGCACCAATATGGAAACCTTTGCTTGATGCCTCAGTACTCCGTGCCTGCGCTTGCCCCCTTGGCACCAAAGAGGAAACAAGGACACTACGCGCGCTCGCGCCTGCCTGGTCTCGATCGTCATGGCTCACATCACGAGGACCTCGCGAGGTTTGCCTTGCCTTGATCTCTCCGCCCCTCGCGAGCCTGCCTGGCGGGGCCGCTCCTGAGGAGGTCTTGCATCGTCCGCCTCGCGAGGCTTGGCCCCTCGCGAGGGTCTTGAATGCCTTGTCGATGAAGATGGGCCGTACAGACCTGCCAGCCCAGCCACACCGCGGGCCGCAGGAAGGCAAGTCTGGGGACCCCCGTTCCCAGAATGCCGACAACCCATAGGAGGCCCATTCTAACTACAGTAAATATGTAGCCCATGGTTATTGTGGCCTAGTTTTAAAAAATAGGTTATTGAGGCCACTAGTAAACCGCGGAAATAGAACCGCACTGACTACGAGCAAACAAATAAACAAGACAACAAGGAAATAAATAAGCAAGCAACTTAAGCTAGGCTATCACGGCTATTACACATATTACATCCATTGGGCATCAAAGTTCGCCACCAGTGCAAATATAGCGAACAAAGCAGCATATCATATACACTGGTTGTCAAAGTTGGTGACCAGTGCAAATAAACCTTGCAGCAAAACAAGTCCAGAACTGAAACCACTTCAAAATAGCTCAAGAAACAATATCCTGGGTACCCATCATGCTGGCAAGATGCTTAGCAAGTTATTAACTTTCTCTTGTTTGGCGCTTACATCCTCCAGCACTTGTTGTTGCACTAGAAAGTATGCATCTGAATTCTGCAGGGACTTCCTCGGTCCCTCATCTTCCTATCGCATAACATCTGATCGATGTCTTTCAACTTGAAGTTGAGACTCAAGAAGCTGAACTGATTCAGGCAGCAAGTTCGAAGAGCTGGTGCCAGCAGTAGTAGCCAGTAACTCGAACACTACATCAAGACAGGACTTTGGGGTTGTCTCAGTGTCTTCAATATAGTTTTTATCATCTTTCTTGGAGACCAACAGGGATGTATCACTATCTTGAACCTTATCTGCATTACTTCCTTTACCATTGCATAACGGGGTACTCTTCTCCAATATTTTATCCGTGTTCTAAAAGAGAAACAAACAAACCATCACAGGTTTACAATGTAGTATATGAAACTCATTTTGGTAAACCAGTTCAGTAGTAAGGTGGACAGGATAACAGCATGAAACAAACATATATCTATATAGTATGGTCACTGTATGGTCTATATCATTCCAGTTTATGTTGCCAAATAAAGATAGATACAGTTCGAATCATATCTATTTAAGACAAAGCAGCATAGACAGAATATAAGTGTGGGAAACTACACAGCAATAACAACACTTGTAATGTGCATGGCATGAGAACATAATTGTTTATTCAATTGAAACTGAAATCAACATAGGGCGAGTTACAACAACAAACATGTTAAAGAAACAGGTTTAAAACATACCTGTTCCGCCATTGGAGTTTCAATTGCATCCTTCAAATTTGAAATTAGTTGGTATGAGTAAATACAGTGATGCAAGAGAAAAGTAGTATGAACCATAGCTACGGAACCTGACCTGAGAACAATTCTTCTTCTGCTTTAAGCATTGACTTGGGGTTCGGAGTGGTGGTCCTCGTGCTTTGGGCACTGCAGTTGCCATACTAACTGCTCGTGTTCGGGTGCTCTGTGGTGAAGATGGTGCTGTGTCAACTGGAACTGGGTTACTATCTGCTGGGGTTGGGGTTAGAAGGGGTGTAGCTGGTTCTCTGTCCAACTGGGTAGGGGTACAATCTGCGTGAGTCTGGGTTATGTGTGGTGGGGCTGGTTCTTGGGCAAGTACAACCGTGGTTCTATCTGCATCGACAGGTAGCACGATCTTTTCTGAAGACCGTGTTTTTACTCCCACAGATACTGCCATCACCCCCTCCAATTGAAATGGCTGATAAACATGAAAAGTTATTGAATGTACGGACATTGTAAGATAGACAGGTGCAATGGATAGTAGGCAAGAAAATAGGGCATGAAATAATTCACATTTATGTTGTCTAACCAAACAGAATAGCAGGACATAATTTCACATATATGATGGCTAATTAAACAGGATTGCATGACACAATTTCACATGTATGATGGCTAACTAAATAGGATAGAATGACATACTTCAAAATATGATGACTATGTAAACAGGATGACATGATATAACTATACGATGTGTCTATTAAAGTGGTTGACATGCCATAAATCACAAACATGCCGTCGATGGAAACATGATGCATGATATAATTCACGGATAGAATGACATAATTCAAAATATGGTGACTATGTAAACAGGATGAGATGGTATAACTATATTATGTCTTTAGCAAATGGGTTGGCATGCCATAATTCAGATACATGTTGTCTATGTAAACATCTTGGCATGATATAATTCAAATATATGATTTATATACTAAGCAAGTGAGCAGAGGGCAATCGCATATATGATGTGTCAACTAAGGAGATGTCATTCAATATTGTGTATATGATGTAAAAACTAAGCATTGCAATACAACATATGCATGATATGAATAATATAACCCTGCCAAGTTTGAGCATACACCTCAGGGGGATAATAGGACTGGTTATCTGCCTCTGAATCCTCCTTTGAAGAGCTATCTGTAACCAGCAAGATATTTTCTTTAGCGGGTAGCATTGTCTGCTCTGAAGACCTTGTTTTCACTCCAGATTTCTCCATCACCAATTCAAATGGCTGATGCACAGGAAGAGCAGTTGAATATACAAATATTGTCAAAAAAATACAACGAGAAATACAAAAAAAGGATGGCATGATATAATTCACATATATGACGCTTGGCTAAACAACATGGCATTGCATAATTCACATATATAGTGCCTTGCAAAAATATAGCATTACATAATTCACATATATAATGTCTTGCAACAAGATGGCATCACATAATTCACATATATGGTAATTAGACACTAAACAGGCAGCATTCACACAAAGCATGTCTAAACTAAGCAAATGACATAGCAATGCAAGATACTATATGGACGATATGAGGAACATAACCCTGCCAAGTTAGAGCATGCACCTTGGGGGGAAATAGGACCGGTCATCTGTCTCTGAATCCTCCTCTGAGGAGCTATCCGTAACCAGCAAGACATGCGCTTCGTCAGATAGCATTGTCTGCTCTAAAGACCTTGTTTCCACTTCAGATTTTTTCCATGACCGTGCCGAATGGCTGATGCACAAGAAGAGTAACTGAATGTACTAAAATTGTTGACAAATTTAACACGTAATAAAAATGATGGCATGATATAATTCACATATAAGATGACTGGCTAACCAGGGTGGCATTGCAAAATTCACAGATATGATGCCTGGCTAAACAAGATGGCATTGCATGATTCACATATACGATAAAGAAACTAAACAGATGGCATTGACACAAAGCATGTCTAAACTAAGCATATGACATATTTGATGTATGCAGTAAGCAATGCAAGGCACCATATGCATGATATTACCAACATCAGCATGCCAAGTTAGAGCGAAGACCTCAGGGGGTAAATAGGAGTGGTCTTCTCCTTCTGAATCCTCCTTAGAACAGTTATCTTCGTATTGATTACGATCCGAAATGGGTGGAGGGGAGCTGCCTTTGCGCCCACCATGGAGCGACGTCTGCATGAGATTTTATTGCCGCGCAAGGCTCTTCTATTTTGCTCTACATGTTCAGTTCCATTGTGTACAATAACTGACATGCATAGGAATAAAACATAGTGAGATTATTTAAGGAGTGGATGCACAAATCTAGAGTGATGGTAGCAAACTGTGGATAGACCCAAAACCAATGATAGCAGGCAGATAATAGCTTTAGTTAAAAAATACAAATAATGGCTCCTTTAAAGTTTGTTTGCACCTAGCATGAAACTCATAGTAGGCACCTGAGATTAACCAGATAGTAGACAGATGGCACTGATTGATGCCCCAATATGTACCCCACAACCATTTAAAAAATCAAGTTTTAGCATTAGTTTGGACCTGACTTGGAGTCTAATAGGTGAACATGACGATAAAGTAGCATGTCATCATATTAAGCGATGCATAACGTAAGCAGACACGGAAGAGTGCGACCTCTCTTGCGGACCTCAGGGTCATCTGCTCAGTTGATGATGGTAATGCAGTTGTCGTGGCTGCCGGCGGCGGGGAAGAAGATCTGAGGCGGCGAAAGACAATCTAGAGAGCGGATCCCTGCTGTGGTGAACCCTTCCATCGTTGGAGCAGTTGAGCTGGGGTGGAACATAGCGCAGCCGGAGCAGGACAAACCACACAAGGTTTTCTTTGACACATATCTGTAATAGAAGTAATTGTGTAAGGGCTTGTCTGAATTTGAGGATTCTAACAATGCAGGGATAGGAAATAGACAGGAATAGGATAGGAATGCACATGCAAAATAGAGAATTTAAAAACACAAGATTTCCGCCAATCTGGGTGTTTGATTCACAAGAATTGGAAGATCACAGGATGCAAAGAAGCATGGTGAGATTAAGTCAAACCACAAGAAAATGTGCGATTATAATGCTATTATGCTACTATCTCTTAGTCTTGTGCTTCATGAGTAGGAACTTGAAAAGGTGGACAAGTGGAAATTAAAATCCCTACGGTTTTTCTTTCAAGGAGACACTAAAGAAACAAATCCTACAGTTTTCCTTTCCTCCATTCCTTTCAACCAAATTCATGAATAGTAGTACCATAGGAAACATTCCAAATCCTATGTTTTTCCTCCACTTCTCCTTTCAAGCACTGGAGATTCTAGTAGGCGGGCTTGAGCAAGGAAAATCCTACACTCAAAATGTTTTTGTGCTACTTCTATTACTTTGGAGCCAGGCCACTTCCCTACTATCTCAACTCCCAGGCCCATCGACAAATGCACAACTCAAATGCGCAGAGATAAATAATGATGGCATTCAAGAGAGTCCGTCACGGATAGCTAAGTTGCCTGGTACCTCACTACTTGTCATATAGTAGGATAAATAATCGTATTTCACATTACTACGTGTGCTCAGTGGACAATATATATAACATGTAGAGTAAAAAAAAGATGCAACAAGTGTACAACCTCTTTGGCGAAGCCATGTCGATCTCAGCGTGATTGGGTTGGTCGGTGAGGATGCTCCGGCTGACTTGGCTGTCGGGGGAGGGGAAGAAGATCTTAGGCGTATGGAGATGGAGCTCGGGGTACTGCTAAGCTATGATGGAGGGTTTCATCGCTGGAGCAGCTCCGGTGAGTTGTATGATGCCGAGGTTTAAGCAGGACAAGAGAGACAACATTAACCTGAGTGGAATTCTAATAGCATCTCCAATAGATGACATAAAATACATAACCACAAAGTTCTAGATGTAAAATACATCAGCCACTCATCTCTGAACTTATTTGTCGAAACTGACTTTAATTGTCATAACTGAACTTAACTGTCGAAACTGAATTTTGCTGTTGAAACTAAATTTTACTGTCGAAACTGAATGCACTAGTAGCAGAAAAGCAGTAGCAGCAGTAGCACATGTGAGAGCCTGGGCAGCTGGTCATGTAGCAGCATCAGGTGAGGCTACCCTGAGCCGCCAGCCACCATCGGCCAAACAGCCGCCCGCAGCCGGCGGTGCACCGCCCCGCCCACCTCGAAACCACTCCCCACCGCCGGTCAGCCGCTGCCCCGGCCATCCCTCTAGCCCCCCCTGTGCCAATATTTTTCTCCAGCGATCCCCATGCCACCGCCCCACCACCGCCCCCACCCTGAACCCTAAGATAGATAGTGGGGTACCTCTCCAGCGAGCCCCCCTCCTTGCCGCGGCTAGTTCTTCCTTAACTCTGGTGAGCCCCCCTTGAAAATCGACTGACCCAAAAGTCGATTCAGTCGACTGAAGTGTAGCTAAAGCGGAGCAGCATCGTAAGCAAGAGCAAGAGCAAGAGGAGCAGCGCGAGAAAGAGCAAGAGCAATAGCAAGAGCAGACCAAGAAGGGGACCGAGAGCAAGAGCAGAGCAGCAGCGCGAGCGAGAGCTAAAGCAGCAGCAGCTCCTACTGATGTGGATGTCGCCGCCGAGGGAGCGACGCCATGGAGGAAGTGGCTGGCGGTGCCGCCGTGGATGGAGCCGCGCCATGTCGGCTCGGGACCGAGCGCCGGTAGCACCGTGAGATCGAATCAAGAAGAAAATGTGGCGATTAGTGTACAACCTCTTTGGTGGCACTGATTAGGCCTCAACTACATCCGAGGAAACAATGATGATGATGCCCTTTTGGTGGTGCAGGTGAAGACGGCGGTGTGGGAACGGAGCACTACTAGAAAAAGGGCTATAGATGGGATTGACACTAATGGCGCACCAGACAAGCGGTGCGCCATTAGTATATACTAATGGCGCACCACCTTCTGATACGCCATTAGAGTTGAAACTACTAATGGCGCACCTGGCCCAGGGTGCGCCATTAGTATCAAAAAAAAATTTGAACTAGTGCGCCTGTCCAAACATACTAATGGCGCATCCAGACACAGTGCGCCATTACTAGTTGTAACTAGTCATGGCGCACCTGTCGGAAAGTGCGCCACTAATGTTGTTTTTTATTATATTTTTTATTCCTTTTTTTGCAAAACTACTAATGGCGCACTATTCCACCGTGCGCCATTACTAGTTTAAACTAGTAATGGCGCACTATGGAACAGTGCGCCATTAGTATTTTTTTTTGCAAAACTACTAATGGCGCACCACCAGAAGGTGCGCCATTAGTAAGCTGGATTACTAATGGCGCATTTAGAGTTGGTGCGCCATTAGTAAGTGGGCAGCAACAAGATATTTTGGACAGCCTCTCCTACCCACACTCACTTTCTCCCCACTTCATTCTCTCCACCTCCTCCTTGTCTCGGGTGCCTCCTCTTTTTCACCTCATTTCCACCATAGATTCATTCAATTTAAGTGGTTAAATTACCTTGTTTTGATAGGTAAGTAAGGGGGGAAGCTATATTTATGTTGTTCTCCCTACAACAATGTGCACATGCACTTTTTATGGCCTAGCTAGATCTATGTATGTTCGTGGTGTTGCATATGTTTGTGGTGTTGCATATGTGTTTGTGTTTGGAGGTGTACCGGTATTTGAAATGCAATAGTTGCCAATATTTTGCCGGAATGTTGATTCATTTCCGTTTCGACGAGAATTTTGGCATTAAGCATTCTTTTTGGTCCTATTTTTAGGGAAAGTCATGCCAAATTTTTTCTTGGTTCTAAAATATCGTTTTGCTCTACCCCGCAGGCGACCATGGTCCGCACGATGACCGAAGGCATCGTGAATAGGTTTTTGAGGTCCGCGAAGGCCGAGATGCTTCAAAAGAACGAGACGGAGATAAGATGTCCGTGTCGAAGATGCAAGCTGAAGAGCCTTATTGCGGACCCGGATTCCGGGCAGGTGCGGGACCACGTGCTCTTGCATGGTTTCATGGATGGCTATCGGTGGCAAGGTGATGAAGATGACTACGAAGTCGTCCATGGGGGCCGGGCAAGAAATGAGGAAGGGCAGCAAGACAACCACCGCGGCTCGGGCGGGCGAGAAGACGAAGAATCCCCAGGAGATGATCATGACGGTGATGCTGTACACAGTCATCATGTAGAAGATGCAGGACATGATGATGAGGAAGATGCCGGAGTAGACGACGGGCATGATCATGAAGATGATGATGCCGACGGAGCAGACGACGCTGGACCATCGATGGGCTGGGTGCAGGACCCTCATATTCAAGTGCTGCTTCTCAAGCAGACGGATAACGCAAGAGCTGCCGCCCGAGAGAAAGCCAAGATGGATCAACTTGAGTTAGATGCGGTTACTCCATTGTATGAAGGATGCAGGCCCGAGGATACCCGCCTGAAAGTAACGCTCATGGCTCTGGAGATGAAGGTAAAACACAAAATGACCGACGCATGCTTCGACGAGAACATGTCATTCTGGCACGAACGTCTTCCCAAGGGGAACAAGTGCCCGACCAGTTTGGAGGAGGCGAAGAAAATCGTGTGTCCTCTGGATTTACCGCACGTGAAATACCATGTGTGCATGAATAATTGCATCATTTATCGGGACGAGCACGCGGAGTCTACCATATGTCCGGTGTGCAGCGTCACTCGATACAAGAAGAGGAAGAAAGCTCCTCGAAAAGTGGTGTGGTACTTTCCGATCACTCCTCGTCTGCAGCGGTATTTCGCGGACCCTAAGGTAGCAAAGCTCCTGCGTTGGCACGCGGATAGGGAGGAGAAGAAGCGAGAAGATGACGCAAATGATCCGGAGATAGATAAAAAAGACAAGATGCTGAGTCACCCTAAGGATGCGAGCCAGTGGCAAGCGTTGAACTTTGAATACCTAGAATTTGGGAAGGATCCAAGGAACATTGTGCTGGGCGTGAGCACCGATGGTGTCAATCCGTTTGGCAGCCAGAGAAGCACACATAGCACCTGGCCTGTGTTTGTGTGCATGTACAACCTTCCCCCCTGGTTGTGCATGAAGAGGAAGTACATTCACATGAGTATGCTAATTTAAGGGCCGAAACAACCAGGGAACGACATCAATCTGTATCTGGGGCTGTTGAAGGAGGAGCTAGACAAACTGTGGAAAACGCCAGCCAATACGTGGGACGCCGCAGAGAAAGAATATTTCCCTATGAGAGTCGCACTGCTCACGACGGTGCACGACTATCTCGGTTACGGATATCTCGCAGGGCAGGTAGTCCACGGATTTTCTGGATGCGTAAGGTGCATGGATGACACAACGTATCGCAAGCTAGATAGAGATCCCGGGTCTTCGAAAACCGTGTTTATGGGACATCGAAGGTGGCTTCGCGACGATGACCCGTGGAGGAAACGCAAGGATCTGTTCGATGGTGAAACCGAACCCCAAAAACGCCCGTGTACGAGGAGCGGCGAGGAAATAGACAAGCTGTTGAAAAATTGGAAAGACTGCCCACTGCCGGGAAAGAAGCAAAAGGCGCCAGAGCCGGGAAAGAAGCAAAAGGCGCCAGAGCCACTGCTGAAGGTATGGAAAACGAGGTCTGTTTTCTGGGACTTGCCGTACTGGAAGATCCACTGTGTGCCTCACAGCCTTGATGTCATGCATATCATGAAGAACGTGTGCGAGAGTCTGCTTGGTACCCTGCTCAACATGCCAGAGAGGACCAAAGATGGGCCGAAAGCAAGGGCAGACTTGAAATCAATGAGCATCAGGCAGGAGCTTCACGCTATATATGATGATGATGAGGCGAAGCAGGACACAGAAAGTCATAGAAAAGGCAAAAAGGCCAAGAAGACCGGAAATGACTACCCTCCCGCATGCTTCACTCTAAGTCAGGAGGAGATCGAGCAGTTTTTCACCTGCCTCCTAGGAGTAAAACTTCCTTATGGTTACGCGGGGAAGATAAGCAGATACCTAGACCCAGTGAAGCAGAAGTTCAGCGGGATGAAGTCTCACGACTGTCACGTGCTGATGACGCAGATACTTCCAGTTGCAATCCGTGGGATCATGGACGCGCACGTCCGTGAAACGCTATTTGGCCTATGCAACTTTTTTGACGTCATCTCTCGGAAGTCGATTGGCGTGAGGCAACTCAGAAGGCTACAGGAAGAGATCGTGGTGATACTATGCGAGCTTGAGATGTACTTCCCGCCCGTATTCTTCGACGTTATGGTGCATCTGCTGGTCCATATAGTGGAGGATATCATCCAACTCGGGCCGACGTTCCTGCACAGCATGATGCCATTCGAAAGGATGAATGGTGTCATCAAAGGATACGTTCGCAACATGTCACGTCCAGAGGGAAGCATAGCCAGGGGCTTTCTGACCGAAGAGTGCATCTCCTACTGCACGAATTATCTAGGCATCGAGAACCCCGTTGGTCTGCCCGTCAACAGGCACCTCGGCAGGTTCGCTGGATGGGGTCACCGTGAGGGTCGCCGCGAAATGCTTGTCGACTTCGAGGGTCGACTCGCCGACTTTGAAAGAGCAAACCTAGTCGCGCTACAACACATAGACGTGGTCGATCCTTGGGTGGTAGAGCACAAAACCTTTATTAAGAAGACGTACAATGACCGAGGCCAACAAAGGACGAACGGAGATGTACTGAAAGAGCACAACTCATGTTTCACGCGTTGGTTCAAGCAGAAGCTTCTGTCGTACCCTTTACATGAGGATTCTTCCGCGGAAGAACAACTCATATTCGCCTTGTCACAGGGCCCGAGCACAACCTGATGACCTATGAGGCGTACGATATCAATGGCTACACATTCTACACCGAGGCCAAGGACATGAAGAGCGATGGTTATCAGAACTCTGGGGTAACGATGGAATCCTACACCGGTAACGACAAGGACAGATACTACGGAAGGATCAAGGAGATCTGGGAGCTGAGCTACGCAGGAGAGAAGGTCCCGATGTTCCGTGTCAGATGGGCCAAGAGCGTCCTAGAAGAAGACCGGTATTTCACCACCATGGTTATACTCGAAGCCAAATCCAAGACCGTGGGCGCAAACGTCACCGCGAAAAATGAGCCATGGGTAATGGCTTCCCAAGTGGACCAATGCTTCTTCATTACCGACCCGTCAAAGCCCTGTCGTGTTGTCGCGAGGAGAGGCAAAAGGAAGATCATCGGAATGGATGGAGTAGCCAATGAGCAAGACTTCAACAAGTACGGTGACCCGAGGATCGAACATGACAACGATGATGAAGTAGCAGCATACACCACAAGAAGAAGCAGGACCACCCTACCTAAAGGACGTCCGTTCCACAGAAGAACTCCATTTGCAAAAAAGAAGGGCAAGAAGATTGTGAACAGATAGCTAGCTAAGATCGATTGTATTTAAACCGTAGCCTTCATTTCTCGATTGTATTTCATGTGCACTTTTTGAAATATCATGAATATTTTTAAATTTCATGGACACTCGATCTCGATCCCCCTCCATCTCGATCGCTATCCCACCTCGCCAGATCCGGTCCCCCTCGCCGCCGAGCACCCCCCGGTCCACCGGCCGCCGCCGCCGACCCCCCGCACCCTCGATTCCCCTACTCAACCGCCGCCGCCGACCCCCCGCACCCCTCCCCTACTCAACCGCCGCCGCCGACCCCCCGCACCCCCCGCACCCTCCCCCGCTCCACCGGCATTACTGTTTGATGATATTTTTAAAAAAATTATTACTGTCTTATAAAAAAAATATTACTATTATGATTTAAACAAGTTTGAACATATTTAAACACAAATAAGTATCAAACAACATTTTAAATGCATAAAAAAATTGTGGAGCCTAGGAATCGAACCCAGGACCTCCTGGTGTGAGAACTGGCTGCTGACCAGTCGAGCTAGTAGAGGGAACTTGATGTGGATCAGGTCAGGTGGAAGATAACCTATTGGCTCGAGCAGAAATCAAAAAAAAAATACTAATGGCGCACCAGGGTGAGGTGCGCCATTAGTATGGATGTACTTATGGCGCACCGAGGGGTGGTGCGCCATTAGTATTGTGCCGCCCCATCCATATTTCCGCCCCGGCTCAAACCTATCCCCTCTCTCTCCCTCGCCCTCGCCCTCGATCCCCTTCCCCTCTCCTCTCCCGACGCCACTGCCCCGCCGCCTCGACGCTGCCTCGACGCCGCCTCGACGCCTCGACGCCCCAACGCCGCCTCGACGCCTCGCCTGCGTGCGGCGCAACCTCCGCCTCGCCGAGTCCAAAGGTACCCTCTTTCTCCACGCCCCCCGCTCCCCAAACCCTGGCTAGGGTTCTAACTGAACTGCTGGGGGTTTCGCATCTAGCGGCCGGTGGCGCCGCGAAGCTGGAGGAGCTGCTCGTGGAGGAGACGTGGCTGGAGGCGCTGTCCGGGGAGCTGCGCAAGACCTACACGCTCGACCTCTGCGCTTCGTCGCCCACGAGTGCCTGCACGCCAAGGTGCCCGTCTACCCGCCGCCCCACCTCGTCTTCCACGTGCTCCACACCACCCCCTTCCACAACGTCAAAGCTGTCATCATCGGCCAGGTACCCAAATACCAAGCCACTCAAGTCTACGAATCCTGTACTTGTTCACTTGCTGCTTCATTTTCATTGTGAAGAAATGTGTGATAGTTTCACTAACTTAATTTCATTCTGAAGAAATTTGCGCCTAGAATTTCTTTTTGTTACAATGCTGCTTGCTGAATGGAGTGATGGCATCAAATTGAAAAATGGATAGAAAAAATGACTGATTTGTGGTGACAGTGCTGCCTGCTGTATGGAATAATGACATTATACCGAAATATGGATAGTATAATTTGGCAGTGCCATATGCATTTTCATATTATCATGCGAGAATAACTGGTTTGAGGCTATTTTGTTTGTGTGATCACATTGTGGTGCCTGGCATATTTGCCACAACACTTTGTAGCCGGAAAATATGCCTGTCATATATATGCCTTTCATTCAGCTATTAGTTGGTGATCCTATTTCGCTTGCTGTTCTTACCATATGGTCTTCATTTGTCTTTGAACCTACTTTGCATCTGTATCATGCACTAAGTTTCTGATTTTAGTGTTTTCAGTCTATTTTTCTATTTCTGCTTTAACATAACGGAATAACTAATGGTGGCTGCCTAATGATGACAGACTAAGTTTCTGATTTATTTTCTTATAGAAGTGTAGATTCATTGGTAGCAATTGTTTTCAGTGTCTCATGTTGCAGATTGTGAACAGATAGCTAGCTAAAATATGTGTTCTGAAACACTGAGAGCAGAAACACTTACTACATACATATGCTCAAGAAACACTTACTAACCAGAAAAGGTTTTGACTTGAAATGTTAATAGCACAGAGAGCACCACAAGTTAAACACCTCAATCTGTTAGTATTTGTCTGCATTTTCTCACATTCTTCTTGTATCTGATCCAGTATTGCTTGTAGTGGTTTGTCCAAAATGTTGAATGATACTGCTTGGAGATGCACATATTGTTTCACCTCTTCACATGCCAATGTATTTTCCATGTTGTGATGGAGGCCTTTTTTGCCTTGTCCACCCGAGAGGCCCTTGAGTTTGCTGGAATGTCGATTAACTTCCGTTCCGGCAAATTCGGGTACTCCATATGTCCTATTTTCAGCAAAGGTCATGCTGAAATTTTCCGTGAATTTTAGCATGACTTTGCTAAAAATAGGACATATGGGGTACTTGTGACTAATGCATGGGTGTCGACAAACCATTAATTATAAAACCTTGGCTTTTAGGGTGCCTCGGTGTCGATAAAAACCGAAATGATGAAAGCTTAGGCTTTTAGGGTGCCTCGGCGTTGAAAAACCCTCAATGATAAAAGCTTAGCTTTTAGGATGCCTCGGTGTCGACAAACCCTAAATGATGAGACCATGATCTTGTTCCTTGACAATAACCAACTTTTTGACCAAACTTTGTTCCTATTTAGAGAGAAACATGGCCAACAACGATGAGGCCGGGGGTTCGGGCGGCAAGGCATTCTGGGAGCTGTCCCAGGAGATGGAGGAACAACCTCACTTGTATGAGGACGCCGCCTTCCCCACCGATCCTGAGACCACTGATGGTGCCGCCGAGGATAACCCCACTAATGCCACCACTGATGGTGCCGCCAAGGATGCCACCATTGATGATGGGGGCGCACGCACAGATGGCAGCCAACCGAAGAGGCAACGGAAGGACCAGCGCCCGACCGTGCTCCGCACCCTCAAGGAGGAAGTTACTGAAGTGGACTCCGACGGGAATCCAACGGCGCCCGAACAAATAGTCAAGGGGTACTCGCTTCAGCTCGGGTGCATTCTCCAGAGCACCGTCTTGATCAACACCAAGAACCTGAGGCATCCTGACCGAGGGAATTTGCGCAACCTCCTCTTCACGAAGCTGCACGAACGATACAAGTTCCCCGCTGAATTTGAAAACACAAGCCTCAAAGGGAATAAAGTGAACAATGCTGCCCTCACGAAGATGAGCAAGGCCTTGTCTACTTGGAAAAGCAATGTGAAGAGAATGATCGAGAAAGGTGAGAGTTATGAGAAGATCAAGGAGAAAAATCCTTCGATCACCGAAGATGACTACAACGACTTCAAGATCAATTGCCCGAGCACCGCAAACTCTGAATCAAGTCAGTGGGGGAAAGAAATGCGGGAGCTGAACTTAGGGGAACACACACTCGGTCCCGGCGGTTACAGAGTGGCGGAGCCTATATGGGACAAGGGGGAGGCGGACCGTGCCGAGCAAGGCCTACCGCCCCTCTTCGATAAATACGGTGACAAGCAGACCAGGAACTTTGTCAGGGCCCGGTACAAGAAGGACCCGAAAACAAAGGAGCTTACCACGGATCCGAAGACCAGGGCGCTTGAGCTTGTTCTGGTAAGGAATACACCCCCGCGTAATTAGCTCCATATGGTTGCATTCTAATTAATGAAGCCAAATTTCTAAATGGTTCACATTCCTTCCGTAGGCGACTGAAAGCAGTAGCGCGGGGTCGACTAAGAGCAACCCTTGGGACACCACTCTAAATAGGGTGCTGAATGTAATGAAGAACAAGGATAAGCTCAGTAAGCCGACGTCAGCTGGTCGTGTGGCCGGCAAAGGCTTGTCGACAAAATGGTCATCATACTATAACACTGGTGGGCGAAAGGAGAAAAATTCCAGCTCGGAAAGCCAGGCGCGCGAGGTTCAAGAACTCAAGGCACAGGTGGCACGGATTCTAGAGATTGTCCAAGAGCAAGTGCAACAACAACTCGGAGCGACGATCACCGCCATTGTGCCTACCTTGATCGAGGGGTTGAGTGCGTGGATTGCGGGCGGCCAACAGGGGCCGCCCCCGATTCCAAGCTTCACGGCCAGCAACTCGCAGAACACGATGGCAGGGCCTTTGGTGTCTCCGACGCCGGCACAGGAGCTTAATGCACCCGGGTGTACGCCGGCTACCACCTCTGCAGCAAACGGCCCCTCCGTCAACTGCACGCCCACCGTTGGCGGTGCCTCGACATTAGCCGAGCTCGACACCATCATCACGGTAACTAATTAAGTCTCTCTCGGCCGAGGACTTCATCTCCTTGCCTTTGACTGGGCATCCCTGACGCCCTACATGTTTTCGCAGGGCGCCGCCGACGTTTCATGCACTCTCCTGCACTTCATGAACAATGATTTGGTCGATGTCGCCAAGGGAAAAATCGTTCAACCGGGCAACCCCTTGTTCCACGGTACCCAGATTCCACCCAACTTGTTTAGGGTTCAACTGGTTCGGGTGCTGCCAGGCTGCGACGAGTTGTTACCTCCGATTCGACCTGTCGGGGCCGACGATGATGACGTGATGACCCTCAGCGCCTGCCTGAGCTGGCCCCTGCTTTGGCCGAAGAGCTAGATTCATTTGGGGGCGGGGGACACCACCCCAAAGACAACACTGCCAGTCGTGCCGGCGCCAAGTCGGCCCCATGGCAAGACCGCCGCAACGGTGCCGCACATCCCTATGCCACTGGATCCAAACATGCATATGGCACAGGATCAGAACGACGACGACGATGATACATTTGGCAACGTCGATCAGTACTTTGCCGATCATGGGTATGGTGGCGACTTCATGGGGCCTCCTTCTGAAGAACCCAACCCAACAAAAGACGTGCGCGATCTAGCTGGTACCGCGGAGAAGCCAAGGTTCAACAGGCGTCGTCTGCAGTTCAGCTCTCAGGAGACGCCTCTAGCTGCCGACTACACCGAGCCTCAGATAGGCGAGGTGCGAAATATTATCAGCCCCAACACTCTCAAGAAGGCGGTCTGTGAGCAGAACTCGGTCCCATTACAGGAGAAGAAGAAGGCACGCAAAAGAAAGACTAACAAGGGTGCGGGCCACCCGGCACCAAGTATGATCCGTGCTCAGGACGGGCCACCTTCACCTAAGGATTTAATGAGGAGGCTGCATGTGGCGGGTAGGCCGATGCTACCGAGAAATATGCTCGATGCTGCAACCGGTGCTATGCGGAGTCTGCATGACTGTGTTCTCTCTTTGGAGAAGCGGCGTCTCAAAGAGAAGGATGTGGCATACCCGGTTTTCGCGGCCAAGGTGCCAGCGAGCAAGGGCTTTGTGGATAACTCCCTCGGGGGTACGATCGTCCTGCGGTTTGATGACATCCACGCTATGTTGAACCTTCATCCGCTGCACTACACCTTCGTTCGGCTATTTTCGCTGAATATGGAGATGCGGATCATTCGCGACAAGACCCCGGACATCGTGATAGTCGACCCCTTCTACATGCGTGCCAAGATCTTGGATAGCGCTAGGGACCGGCAAGTCACGAGTTCTTACCTCGAAGGCGTCATTCTGGCAAACCAAGATAAGGATAACTTCCTCGTGCCTTACTTTCCCGAGTAAGTCCTCCCCTCAACCGCCCCATAACATATGAATTCTTAGATTTCGATCGTTTTTCTTTTAACATTCCGTGTTTTCTGTAGTGACACACATTGCACGCTCATCCTCCTAAGCCCCAAATATTCCATGGCCACGTATTTCGACCTGGACCGTCATTCGAACGTAGACTACACAAATGTCAAGAAGGTTCTTGATGATGTTCTCCCCGGCTACGCCAAATCTGTAGGCACCTTCACCAGGCCTATTCGTAAGTACGGCAAGCACGTGTTCTCCCACAATACGACGTTCTGCTATGTCAAGCAGCCGCCTGGCGGTCAGAAGGGTGCCTACTACGCCATCCATCACATGCGGGTGATCGTACGGGACCATCATCAACTTCTGCTACCGAGTAAACTCAAAGATTGGGCCGCGAGCGTGTCGGCAATCCAGGACGCGGACATCAGACAAGAATTCTTTCGCATCCAGTCGGAGTTTGCGGAAATCATCCATCAAGATGTCCTTCGTACCTCGGGGCAGTTCTACCTCAGAAATCAACCGTCCAACAGTGACATCGACACAATGCTACAAATGCAGGCTGACAACGAGCGTTATTTCATGACTCCCACGATAGACGGCGGCTTCATCCACGCTCCGGTCCCTTGAGTCGAGTCGAAAGCAGTGATGCTGTGTCTAGTTCTGAAACATCGATTGGCTCATGTTTTAATTAAACTTTAATGAACTTGTAGTATGTCTCTTTGGTTTCGAGAGTCGTTCAACTTAGATGTAATCGATGCTATTAATGTCTTGCTTTTGTCTTCCGATCGTTCTGTTGCATACTTATATATTGCTTATGTATTGTCTGTGAATTGGTACTAACGTTTCGTTTGGCTAGTGCATAGCGATGCCGTCGTATGTCGTGTACAAGGGTAAGGTTCCCGGAGTCTACGACGACTGGGAGGAGTGTCGGAGACAGGTTCACCGATTTAGCGGTAACAATTACAAAGGATACACCACTAGGGCCGAGGCCGAGTCTAGATACGCCCGCTATCTAGCGGGAGAGGGGAGGGAGCGTTGGAGGAACCGGATGAAGACTAGTTTCATCATGATGATGCTCATTGTGATGACCGCAGCTCTCTTCTATGTGATGGTAGTTTAGATGATCGATATCGACTTGTAATGTGAAGACAAACTCGCTACTCGCGGTCTCGAGACTTGTAATATAATGTTCTATCTTTGTTCGGTCTTTTCAATTCGGAGACTAATATGATGAATTGTATTCGGAGACTAATATGATGAATTGTATTCAGAGACTAATCTTCTATTGTATTCGATGAATCTGTTGTTGATATGTGCTGTCTATATTTTGTCCAATTATATATTTTGTAACCTATGCAAAAAACAGAAAATAAAAAAACCTAATATTCATACTAATGGCGCATCACATCACAGTGCGCCATTAGTATGCCAAAGGGTACTAATGGCGCATCATTAAACAGTGCGCCATTAGTATGCCGAAGTTACTAATGGCGCATCTTGTTATTGTGCGCCATTAGTATGGCAAAGCACCTGGGTATACATGGCCCCTGGGAGGCATACTAATGGCGCACTATTGTATATACTAATGGCGCATCTGAGGTCCGCCATTAGTATACCAGATACTAATGACGCACTAGTGGTGCGCCATTAGTAAAATATACTAATGGCGTGGCACTAATGGCGCACCACTAATGCGCCATTAATGGCCAAATTAGGTGCGCCATTAGTAGGCCTTTTCCTAGTAGTGGAGGTGGCGTCAAAGACGAGGGGAACATCGGGGAAGCTACTTAGAGGTGGAGGACGGGGTGGCTGAACCGGCGGGACGATGAGATCGACAACGGATCCTCATCCGGTATGGTGGATGAGGGACGTCGAGGTGTTGTTGTGGACGACATCATCGGGGAAGAGGCTCCGGTTGGGTGGCGGACGGAGGAGGGTGTGGGGCTTCACGCGTTTTCGCGGCCTTGGTGTATGAATGGGTGGGCGGTGTCAGGACCCCGATTCCAAGTCACATCGATCTAGCCGGTAACACCTCATATCACATTGCGGCCTCACGCACGGTATCCCACGGGTGTCGCCTTACCATGGCTCGGGACCGTTTGCGCATTTTGGCTCACATATATGATAGTGTCGCTAGCATCCATATGATAGAGAACCCGGGCCGACATGGCTAGTCATGAACCCAAAGCGGCACACGCCTATGGAGACAGGCATACATGAATCACATCGAGCATGTCGGTCATCAGCGAGTGATTCGGGGCTGTAGCACTGGGCTAACAGGACTCCGGATGTCACCGCGTGACATTTCCCCGAAGGGACAGACATAGGAACAAAGTGAAACACATGCCGGCCAGTCAAGTGTCCTGAGCAGTAGTGCTGGGCTAGCAGGACTCCGGTGAACCGGGCTGTAGTGGACTACTATGGCTCGAGGAACACTAGACTACATTTCCCCATAAGGAAGGCTACCAAGGATAAACAACTAGATTGTCGGATCCCGCTCATACCAAGCATTTCTATCATACACACAATATGCCCGATATGAGTACATACAACATTGCATCACAACAAAACTCTACAACTCAAGTACTTTATTTAAAGGCTCCAAAGAGCCATACATAACATGTTCATACAAGTAGGGGGCACACGACCCAACACTCAAGTCATACAATCATACAAGCACAAGCGAAAGTAAATAGTCTGGGTACAGACACTAGAAAGCAAGAAGGCTTTCGAAGCCTGTCTATCTACATAGGGCCCTCCATGGCCAGGATCACCACCTGGGTGGCTAGTCACTCGTCCACATCAAGGTCTACGTAGAACCCATCAGAGGGGGCGGTGTTGTCGTCTGAAAATAGTAATTAAGCAAACATGAGTACAAAGGTACTCAGCAAGTCTTACAACAGAACCTACTATACATGCTCATTCTCAAGAAGGTGCTGGGGTTATTGCAGCAAGCCAGCTTTGACTCTTGGCTAGTCTATCCTACGGAACTCCACTAGTAAAATAGTTTTCGCAGACGAGTCCACTACTCACCAACACAATACTCCACCAGGGATCCTCCCTCGTCATCCTATGAGAGGGCCATCCTCGGTACTCACACTTATCTTGAGTCTTTTAGTAGTAACCATTAACTTGTCTATGAACTGTATAGGCAACCAAGTAGTCCTTTACCCCAGACGCGGCTATTCGAATAGTTTTATACCCTGCAGGGGTGTACTTCTTCATACACGCTTTCACCACTTACCGCCGTTTACACGACATGTACTCGGCAACCTTCAAGCGGAAGCCCAACGAGGGTGTCGGCCACGGCCTACCCAAACACTCAAGTCTCTAGTCCAGGTGTATCGCCTATCCAGGTTCCATCCGTAGGGAGTCCGGCCGAGGTTTCCACATACGATCCCGAACGATGTGAACAGGGTTCCCGAGACACCAAACGGGTGACTCGGTACACCGTGCCACGGTGTATATACCGCAACATAGCCCACCCCTAGGATCAGCGCTACGCACGGCCGCCAACACATAACCTACAAACACCAGAAACTATTTGCAACTCCTGGACAGAGTACTAGGGTGAATAAGAAGCCGAGAGGGTCCATTGGTTTCAGGCCCAATGTATGGTAGTAACTGCATCTTAAATCACACATACAGATCTCAGTTCTTATGGACGGCCTCAATGAAACAACTCACCATGTACTCCTACATGGCCTCTCATCGACACCTTTACCAAATCATGTTCATCACATCCCTCACATTACCGATATAACCATTTCACTCTAGCCCATCACCCAGATGGACCAGACCTGACACAACTCTAAGCATAGCAGGCATAGCAAGGTAGGAATCACATACATGGCTCAATCAACTCCTACACATGCTAGTGGGTTTCATCTAGTTACTGTGGCAATGACAGGTCATGCAGAGGATAAGGGTTCAACTACCGTTGCACACAACAGTTTGAATCGCGTTGTCTTAATGCAGTAAACAAGAGCAGAAGCAAGAACATGGGTTTGTATCAGAATGATCAATGGTTGCTTGCCTGTTGTAGTGGTAGTAGGGTACTGCCCTTCAGACGGATACTCGGGGTTATCCTCGAAGGCAGAACCTACCACGAAAGATACACCGAACATAATCAACACATGACAATATCTAACAGTATGATGCATGCTATGACATGGCAAAATGAATGTGTCTTGGCCTAATGCAAGCTAAAACAGGATGGAATGAACTCATTTGAATCAAAGATTCAAATGTTAGCTCATTTAACATGGCCTTATTAGTGCATTATCTTATTCTGCTTAAACAGCAAGGTTAACTTGTTTTGTCATGCATGAAACCACTACAGATGGATAGATTGAATTTTTCTGATCATTTTTCATATATAAATCTTTGCATTTGGAGCTATGGTTGATTTTCTATGATTTTTAGAAGTTTTGGCTATTTTCTGGAATTTTCTATTAAAGAATAAATCCAGTAATTGAATTAATGCGTCAGCATGACATAGGTGTGACGTCAGCGGTCAACTGGGTTGGCCAGGTCAAACCTGACTGGTGGCCCTGTCTGTCAGTGACTCAGCTAATTGACAAAATTAAATTAACACTAATTAGCTGTCAGTGGGGCCTAGGCCCACATGTCAGTGACTAAACTAATTAAAATTAGTTAAAACTAATCCTAAACTAATTATAAGACCGTCCCCACCTGTCATAGACTCAGGGGGGTCAACCTGGGCCCACACAGGGGTCAAACAGAGTCAAACTCACCGGCGTCTAGCCTCCGGCGAGGCCAGATGCGGCGGAGCAGTGCGGGATTTGCACTCCGGCGACCAAATGGGCGGCGGAGACTATCTACGTGATGCGGGGAGGAAGCCGCGTTGAGTGGTGGCAGTGGGTGGAGCTGGGGTGGCCGGAAACATCGCCCGCGACGAGTTTGGCGGCGGCCGGAGCTCGGGTGAGGTTGAGCTAGTCGCTAGGGGGCACGGCGAGGGGCGTGCGGGGGTGCTACGGGCTCCTGCGAGTGCGTGGAAGACGAAGGCATGCTCGGTGGCGTCCCAACGTGGCTATGGCCATGACGGCGATGTGCGGTGGCGGCGGCGAGCTTCTGCTTTGATGGCAGAGGTGGTCAGAGGACGCGGACGAGCGCGGGGAGAGGGGGAAACGGTGGCGGAACTCACAGCTGTTGCAGGGGAGCGAACGGTGAGCTCGGGGAAGGGCTGGAGCGAGCGGGGCGGCGAAGGGGATCTCCGGTGGCCGGAGTTGAGGACAAGCTCGGTGCAGCGTCTCCGGGGCGAGCGAGCGCTCGGGGCTCGGCCTACTTGATGTAGTTGACGACGGCGGAGCTTCCTGGCATGAAGGGGCAACGAATGGACGGCGGTGGCTGCGGTGAAGCTTGTCGGCGGCGACGGCTGCGCTCGGCAGGAAGATGGGGAGAGAGCCAGAGAGGGGGAGAGGCCACGGGGAGAGTGGGAAGAAAGTGAGGGAGACGTGGGGGTCGGCGTGGCACTCGTGGATGCCTCCAGGGCGTCGGCGGAAGCAGTAGGTGGCCGGCGTGTGGCCGCGGGTGCCGGCCACGCGCTCCTCGTCCTCCAGGCGAGAGGAGGGGGACGACTGGCATGAGCTAATAGACTGGGCCGAGCCGGGTGGGCTGGTGGGCTGCGCCAGGTAAGTCCCTGTTCTTTCTCTCCTTTCTGTTTTTTTATTATTATTTCTGTAACTTCCGGGCTTTATTAAAAATGCCAGGGCATTACCAAAAATCATAAAATTAATCATGGCCACTGCTTAGAAAATATCCAGCAGCAAACATTTTAGTTTATGATTATTTGAGCATTTAAAATATTTTATAGCATTTAAATGCCCAAATGAAAATACCATAAGGATTAATCCAATGACCTTAGATGTCCTAGAAAAATGTGCACCATTTTTGTCAAAGGTTTTAACCCAAAACAAAAAGGGTGGGCTTTTTAGAAGGGCATTTCAGGTTCATTGAAAAAGTTTTTAGTAAACCCTAGTTGTTCCAGGGGGGGTGCTGGGGGTTCTGTCATCCCCATTTCAAATTTAAAAGGAATTTAAACATGATGCACACTCTAATGCCTGAACTAGCTAGGTTGTGACAACTCACCCCCACTCAAAAGAATCTCGTCCCGAGATTTAGGATCCTCCGGAAAGAAGGTGGGGTACTCGAGTCGAAGACGATCCTCCCTTTCCCAAGTGGCTTCTTTCTCGGAATGGTGTGACCATTGAACCTTGAGAAACTTGATATTATGACGTCGAGTGGTACGCTCGGCTTGATCAAGGATACGAACGGGATATTCTCGATATGAGAGGTTATCTTGTAAATCAAGCGTTTCGTGGTATACTCCACGGATAGGATCCGCGAAGCAACGCCTGAGTTGAGAAACGTGGAAGACATCGTGAACTCTGGAAAGATGCGAAGGTAGTTCCAATTGGTAGGCAACTTCTCCTCGTTTGGCAAGAATGTGAAAGGGCCCGATGTAACGAGGAGCCAATTTGCCTTTGATACCGAAACGATGGGTTCCCTTTAACGGAGTAACCCGAAGGTAAGCCTTCTCGCCGACTTCATAAGTCATAAGCTTATGTTTACGATCATATTGACTATTTTGACGAGATTGGGCTGTTTTCAATTTCTCACGAATAACGCGAACCTGCTCTTCTGCTTCCTGAATCATATCCGGGCCAAAGAGTTGTCTTTCCCCGGTTTCTGACCAGTTAAGAGGCGTTCGACATTTTCGTACATAGAGAACTTCGAAAGGATCCTTGCCTAAGCTATCTTGATAACTATTGTTATAAGCAAACTCCGCGAATGGAAGGCAATTCTCCCAACCCATTCCGAACGAGAGGACAGAAGCTCGGAGCATATCTTCCAGAATTTGATTGACTCGCTCTACTTGACCACTTGGTTGAGGATGGAAGGCGGTGCTAAAAGAGAGACGAGTTCCCATAGCATTTTGGAAACTTTCCCAAAATCGAGAGGTGAAGAGACTCCCACGGTCTGAGTTAATTTCCAATGGGACACCATGAAGTGACACTATTCGGGATATGTATAGCTCAGCTAGCTGGCTAGCGGTGATACTCTCACGAACAGGTAGGAAATGGGCTACCTTGGAAAGGCGGTCGATCACGACGAAGATGGCATTATTCCCTCTCTTGGTCCTGGGAAACCCAGTTATGAAATCCATACTAATTTTATCCCATTTCCACTCGTGAATAGCCAAAGGTTGAAGGGTGCCAGCAGGACGTTGTCATGGTTCTAACTCTGAAAGTGATGTAGGGGGGTATGTATGGAGAGGCTAGATCTCAGCTATTGGGAAGTTGTAAACACACCAAGATGTAGGAGTTCAGGCCCTTCGCGGAGGAAGTAACAGCCCTACGTCTCGGTGCCCGGAGGCGGTCGACTGGATTACTGGCGTGTGAATAATAGGGGTGCGAACCCTTCATACTGAGGAGGGGGGGTGGCTTATATAGAGTTTGCCGGCCCTCTCCTGCCCTCAGTAATGCAGGGTTTAAGGTACATTTAAGGTCGGGCGTTACTGGTAACGCCCCTAATAGAGTGCTACAATGACCATAAAGACTACTTAATAGCCGACCGTTTGCCTACGGAGTGACTTCAGATCTCCTGGCGGTCGAGTGGCTAGCTTCATGGTCGAGTGGTAGCTTCTTGGTCGAGTGTCTTGAACCCGTCGAATGAGATACCTTCAATTCGATTGAAAGGTGACTTCTTCTAGGGATGTCCTTGGGTAGGGCTCTTTGGACGGATCCGTGCCCCTACCCTAGGTACATAGTTTCATCATTAGCCCCCGAATGGATCGAGGTTAGAGTGGGGAGAGAGTTGGGGATCTTCCCGACTGGTTCTTTGGACGTTATCAACCTCTTTCAGTCGCCTTGATCCATTCTAGGCCTATCGTCGAGTGAATTTCTTTACTTGTGACATACTGAGCGCCGGCGCGATCGGGGTCTTCTGTTTTGACAAGTTGTTCTGTGGCCCGCGGATGTCGCGGGATTCGGATTTTGGGAAGCGCGCGGGACGGGAGCGGCCGTAGTAATCGGAAGTGATAAAGTGGAAGCTCCTCGATCCACGCGTTGCCTTTTTCGCCACGTACTGCGCGTGTGTCTGCTGCGGGATTTGACTGGATAGCCTGGGCCTACCAGTCAGCCACTCGGAAGCGGTCCCTTATAAGTTGCCGGCTCGGGGTTTCCACACAGTGCGCTCCCTTCTGCTTTCTTCTTCCTCCCTCCCTCCGCAAGTCCTTCCGCCACCTCCGTTCTCACCCTAGCGCCGCAAGCCCATTCGAGATTCCGCCGGCGACGATGGTGAAGGGCAAGACGACTGCTCTGGAGCGCGCGAAGAAGGCGGCGGCGGCGGGGAAAGGGAAGAGGTCTGCTTGGGGTGGATCTTCCTCTAGGACCGCTCTGCCCAAAGGTTGGATCCAGGGCGACTGGATGCCGTCGGTGCTCCGGCAAGAGGATCTCGACGACATGGTCGAGGGGGGAGTCATTCCCCACGAAGCCGCGCGTCTTCCGGGGGGAGAGATCGATCCTCAGCCCCGCGACGGTGAGTGCGTGCTCCTAGCCACCCACATCGACCGAGGGTTTCCTCTGCCGCCCCATCCTTTTTTCCGGAGCTTCTTGAACTTCTGCGGAGCGCAGCTCCACCACTTTACTCCCAACTCCATTGTATACCTCGCCGCTTTCATTTCCATGTGTGAGGCTTTCTTGGGTTGCCGCCCCCATTGGGGACTTTTCAAGCACATCTTTACCTGCCGTTCTCAATCGGTCAAGAAGGCCAAGTCGAGTGACGAGAGGACGCAGGTGATCCACTTGTGCGGGGGCTTGGCGATCCAGACGAGGGGGAAGAGCTGTTTTCCATCCGTTACTTTCCCGGAGTCGGCCCGTGGTTGGCAGGCGACCTGGTTCTACTGTCAGGACCAGGCGACCCCAGGACAGTCGACTGGTCTTCCTCCTTTCTCCCTCGACCGAGCTGAAAAACCCGCTTCTCTGAAAGTGACGCTGGAGGAAAGGGCCCAAGTCAAAGTGTTGGCCGGTCGAGTGGTCAAGCTTGTCCGTGAGGGTGTGACTGGGATGGACCTGCTGGAGGTCTTCCTCCAGAGGCGCATCCAACCGCTCCAGGCCCGTGACCACCCGATGTGGTTGTACTCGGGTCTCGATGACACCACTCGGATCCACCCGGAGGAGGTCACTGACGAGATGCTGGAGGGGTGGCTATCGAGCATCACGGGGAACAAAGACAACCCCCGAGGAGCCAGGAGGGTAACTCCACTCGACAACTCGTATGAAGTGGACCAGGTATGTCTTTATGCTCCCGACTGAAATCCTGTTTTCTGCATTGGTCTTCTTTGAGTTGGTCGATTGACTTTCGTCTTGTCTATTGCTTTCCAAGCGACCCCCGAGATGTACTCGATGCCCAACGGGGCTCAGGAGCCAACTGAGGAAGGGGAGGCGAGCGGAGGTGAGAGTGGGGACGACCAAGGCGAGTGGGAGTCCGACGGTGAAGGAGAGGGAGACGACAACGTCGACTCCAGCGAAGAGGAGGAGGAGAAGGTCGAACCCCCTCGCCCAGAGGGGCGGTCCAAGCTCACACACGACCCAGCGCGGGAACGTGGCAAGGCGACTGCTTCTGTTGGGCAGTTGTCGAAACGCCCTCGGACCTCTTCTCCTACGCCGACTGGGAAGGTTCCCAAGCACCCACGCACGACGCTGTCCAAGCCGCCCAAGGCTCTGCCCAAGATGAAGATAGATGTCCCTACCATTTCCGGGTAATAATAAAACTTGCTTTCCTTCGTCGACCATGGACAGATCCTTGGTCGATTCATTGAGCCAACTGACTGACTTTCGAGATTTGCAGCGCTGCTACTTCTGAGGTCTCCGCCAAGGACGACGACCAAGAGATGGAGGATGCTGTTACCTCCAACCCTGGTACGATTATTGACATTCTACTTTGAGTCGACTGATCATTTATTGCAACTCTGGTCGATTGAATGTTTCTCTTGCAGCCCCTCCTCATGTTATCGACCTCCCGGATGACGACGACAACGGTCCGTTGAGAGTGAGGAGGCACAAGAGGGCGTCGGCTGACAAGACCCCCCAATCCGCTCTGGCGTCCGAGGCCGTGGCTCGGGATGGTGGTGACACCACTCGGGCTTTTGTGACCTTCGCCATCCCTCTGGCGAGTGCGCGGCCCTCGTCGTCGACTGAGGATCCGTCTTTGCTTTTTGCTGCGTACCCCGTCCCTGAGGACCAAGCGGCTGCTGCAAAGGAGGCTATACGCCAGGCGGGGATCATGATGGAGCAAGTGAAGATGGCTCGGGAGGCCAGCCAAGCAGCCTATGACGCGAGTTCGGCTCTTCAGAGCAACGTCCAGGTTAGTCGACTCAACACTTGGTCTGTTATGATATGCTGTTTGAAGAGTCTCTTTTCCGAAGATCTTTTGTATCTGTATCTGTACACCCACTGGGTGTGTCTGCCAATTCTTGGACGAGTGGGGGCACGCTAAGTGCACCCACTGGGTGTAGTCCCCGATACTACGGTGGACTGCTGGCAGTCGACTGTAGTCTTTAGATTGTGTTGCTGTAGCTGTATTTCTTCACTCGGTTTGGTCGGGCCAGGTCGAGTGGAACTATATTCGGTCGACTGCGGGCAGTCAACTTTTTCTCTCTTTTTTTTTGGTCGAACCAGTGGGGGCACGCTGAGTGCACCCACTGGGTGTAGTCCCCGAGACTACTGTCGAATGTTTTTGATTCGCCTATGGTCTTAGAAAAGTCATCATTGTCTCTTAGTTACTCGGAAGCAACTTATCTTGGACGTGTGTTGACTGATTTTTCTTTTTATAGAAATCTTGCGAACTTGTAGCTCGCTATACTGAGTTGGAGAATCAGCAGATCCAGCTCAACCTTAACTTGAAGCTTGCTCAGGAGAATTTGAAGAAAGCGCAAGAAGAAGCAAAAGGTATGGCTGGTGAGGTTCTCCATTCTTAACGGGTGGCTTTTCTTTCTTGTCCATTCTTGATGTTGGTTCCACTCGACGCGCCGCAGATAAACTAGAGGAAGCTCTGAAGAAGAAGGATCAAGACCTTGCAGAGGCACAGAAGGAGGCCTCGAGCAAAACGAAGCTCGCAGAAGAGAAACTGGCTTCGGTCGGAACTCTTGAATAGGAGAACTCCAGACTGAAAACTGCTCTCGAGACAGCTAATCGAGATGCCAGTCGACTGAAGAAGGAGAAGATGGCACTGCACGACAAGGCGGGCGAGCTGGCAGGGAAGGTAAAAGATCTGGAGGCTTATCTCGGAGGACTCGCCAAGAAGCTGTTCGTCATGCTCGAAGGTAATTATTCCAACCCGGCTGTCTTGTAGTTGCCGAGCCCGCGTACGGCCACTGTCTTATTCTTGAATCGTGTTTGCAAAATTCTACCAGAGCTTCGAAGAGGAAACCAGTCGAGTGGAGCCAGGCTTGGATCCCGCCAATTCTCTCGTGAAGGACGAGGCTACTATGAACGTGCTCCGACTGGAGTCTCGTGTTACCAGCGTTGTTGATTATCTTGCTCGGCTGAAGGTTGCGATGTCGCGGATCGATACATCACTCTGGCCCGGAATGACACTTCAGAACGACCTCGAGTCCCTGATGGTCCGACTGAATGAAGTCCCGGGTCGAGTGGCAGAATGGAAGAAATCTTCTGCTAGATGTGGTGCTGATGTCACTCTGTCTCTGGTCCGTGTCCAATGCAAGGAGGCGCGAGAAGAAAAGCTGGCCGCCATCCAAGTTGCCAATACCAGGAAGCACAACTTTCAGGACTTCATGGAGACTTTTATTGCTGCTGCCACTCGTATTGCAGATGGGATCGACTTGGACGAGTTCGTCGCCCCTTCCAGTCCTCCTCCTGAGGAATGAAAAACTTCTATGCTCCACTTTAAATTTTCCTCGGAATGCCGAGTGGATTTGTAACCGTTAAACTCCGCCGAGCCGAGGGCTTGAGTACTTTGATCTGAGGTCTGGGACCTTTTAGGCTTTATCTGATCTTGATTTCTCGTTGAATATCTTCATGGTTTGATTTGTCGAGTGGATCTTGATCTTCACTCGGAATAACCTTGTATTTGCGTCGCAGCTCCGAAGCGGAAGGTAGCAGTCGACTCACGGATTGGGTTGTGTCTTGTACCTAGGCGAGCACTGGGATGCAGCTAAGCCTCCGAGTGAGAGGTTTGCTCTCCACTCGGTAGGATTTTTAAATACTTAGGCGAGCGTTGGGCTGCAGCTAAGCCCCCGAGTGGGAGGTATGCTCTCCACTCGGTAGGATTTTTAAACACTTAGGCGAGCGCTGGGCTGCAGCTAAGCCCCCGAGTGGGAGGTTTGCTCTCCACTCGGTAGGATTTTTAAACACTTAGGCGAGCACTGGGCTGCAGCTAAGCCCCCGAGTGGGAGGTTTGCTCTCCACTCGGTAGGATTTTTAAACACTTAGGCGAGCGCTGGGCTGCAGCTAAGCCCCCGAGCGGGAGGTTTGCTCTCCACTCGGTAGGATTTTTAAACACTTAGGCGAGCGCTGGGCTGCAGCTAAGCCCCCGAGCGGGAGGTTTGCTCTCCACTCGGTAGGATTTTTAAACACTTAGGCGAGCACTGGGCTGCAGCTAAGCCTCCGAGCGGGTGGTTTGCTCTCCACTCGGTAGGATTTTTAAACACTTAGGCGAGCACTGGGCTGCAGCTAAGCCTCCGAGTGGGAGTCTTGCTCGCCACTCGGTAGGATTTCTAATCACTTAGGCGAGTGTCTGACTGCAGCTAAGCCTCTAAGTGAGAGAACTTAGGCGAGTACTGGACTGCAGCTAAGCCCCCGAGTGGGAGGATTGCTCTCCACTTGGTAGGATTTTTTCAAACTTAGGCGAGTGCCTGACTGCAGCTAAGTCTCTAAGTGAGAGAACTTAGGCGAGTACTGGACTGCAGCTAAGCCCCCGAGTGGGAGGATTGCTCTCCACTTGGTAGGATTTTTTCAAACTTAGGCGAGTGCCTGACTGCAGCTAAGCCTCTAAGTGAGAGAACTTAGGCGAGTACTGGACTGCAGCTAAGCCCCCGAGTGGGAGGATTGCTCTCCACTCGGTAGGATTTTTTCAAACTTAGGCGAGCGCTTGGCTGCAGCTAAGCCTCCGAGTGGGAGTCTGGCTCTCCACTCGGTAGGATTTTTCGAACTTAGGCGAAACGGATTCGCAACTAAGTCACCCACTGGGGGATTTCGTAAGCAAACAGAATTGACAGCAATTATTGGAACACTCTTGTCTTTGATAAAAATAAACTGCAGAAATTTTTCTTATTACATCTCGTCCAAGGGAGAACTCAAGTGTAAAAGGGCGGAGTAGTTCCGCATTCCAAGCTCGTGGCTCATCGATCTGGCGATCAACATTGTAGAGGTGATACACTCCATTGTGGAGGACTTTGGTGACGATGAAGGGGCCTTCCCAAGCAGGAGCAAGTTTGTGTGGTTTCTGTTGATCCACTCGGAGGACCAAATCTCCTTCCTGGAAGGCTCGGCTCTTCACATTTCTGGCATGGAATCGACGCAAGTCTTGCTGATAAATGGTCGATCTGATCATGGCCATCTCCCTCTCTTCTTCTAGGAGGTCGACTGCGTCTTGCCGGGCCTGTTCTGCTTCATCTTCGGTGTAAAGCTCGACTCGGGGCGCGTTGTGAAGAAGATCACTTGGCAGAACTACTTCGGCTCCATAAACCAGAAAGAATGGAGTTCTTCCAGTCGACCGGTTAGGGGTGGTCCTCAATCCCCACAGAACTGACGGAAGCTCGTCGACCCAAGCACCTGCCGCGTGCTTGAGATCATGCATCAGTCGAGGCTTTAGTCCTTTGAGAATCATACCATTTGCTCTTTCAGCTTGTCCATTTGACTGGGGATGGGTGACCGATGTGTAGTCGACTTGAGTGCCTTGAGAGGCGCAAAAAGCTGTGAACTTGTCCGAATCGAAGTTTGACCCATTGTCAGTGATGATGCTATGCGGGACTCCATATCTAAATGTTAGCCCTCTGACGAAACTGATAGCAGTGCAAGCATCAAGATTCTTGATAGGCTTAGCTTCAATCCATTTGGTAAACTTGTCGACTGCCACAAGCACATGAGTGAAACCACTTCTGCCTGTTCTCAGTGGACCAACCATGTCTAGTCCCCAGACAGCAAAGGGCCAGATGAGTGGAATGGTCTTCAGGGCTGACGCAGGCTTGTGTGACATGTTGGAGTAGAACTGGCACCCTCCACACTGTTGACTATCTCTTTTGCCATCTCATTTGCTCTAGGCCAGTAAAATCCCGCTCGGTATGCTTTAGCCACAATGGTCCGAGAGGACGCATGGTGACCACAGGTCCCCGAGTGGATATCATCAAGGATTATCTGACCCTCTTCTGGTGTTATGAACTTCTGACCAATTCCAGTCGCGCTTTCTCTATACAACTGCCCCTATATGACTGTGAAGGCCTTGGATCGGCGGACGATCTGTCGAGCCTCTTCCTCGTCCTCTGGGAGTTCTTTCCTTAGGATATATGCGATGTACGGTGTCGTCCAGTCGGGACTGATTGCCAAGATTTCCATGATTAGGTCGACCACAGCAGGAACTTCGACTTCAGTCAGATCTGTGGCACTTTTCGGCTGTGGGGCTTCTTCTGTAAAAGGATCTTCTTGGACCGACGGGGAGTGAATGTGCTCCAGGAACACGTTGCTGGGAATGGCTTCTCTCTTGGACCCTATCTTCGCCTGATCATCTGCTGCTTGATTTTTCAGTCGGGGGATGTGATGAAGCTCTAACCCCTCGAATTTCTTTTCTAGCTTTCTCACTGCATTGCAATAACCAGTCATAGCCGGACTTCTGACGTCCCACTCCTTCATCACCTGATTAACCACCAAATCTGAGTCGCCATAGACCATGAGGCGACGGACGCCGAGTGAAATGGCCATGCGCAACCCGTACAAAAGTGCTTCATATTCTGCTTCATTATTGGAGGAATCGAAGTGAATCTGGAGAACATATCTGAGCTTATCTCCTCGGGGGGAGACTAGAACTACCCCAGCACCGGAACCATTCAGCATCTTAGATCCATCGAAGAACATGGTCCAGTGCTCCGAGTGAACTTGAGTCGGAAGTTGCTGTTCAATCCACTCGGCGATGAAATATGTGATTGCTTGGGACTTGATAGCCTTCTTTGCTTCAAACTTGATATCTAAGGGAAGGAGTTCAATCGCCCACTTGGCCACTCGACCAGTTGCATCTCTGTTATGCAGAATCTCTGACAGTGGGGCGTCGCTGACGACTGTAATGGAGTGGTCAGAGAAGTAATGTGCAACCTTCTTCGTGGTCATGTAAATCCCATATACAAGCTTCTGATAGTGAGGGTATCTTTGTTTTGAAGGGGTCAAAACTTCAGACAGATAATAGACTGGGCGTTGAACTCTGAAGGCCTTTCCTTCTTCTTCCCGCTCGACCGTAAGTATTGTACTGACAACTTGTCCTGTGGCTGCAATTTAAAGCAGCAGAGGCTCTTTGCTGATTGGGGCAGCAAGCACCGGCTGGGTGGAGAGCAGAGCTTTGAGCTCTGCAAATGCTGCGTCAGCTTCTGGAGTCCACTCGAACTTGTCAGACTTCTTCATCAGTCGGTAAAGAGGCAACGCCTTTTCACCGAGACGAGAAATGAATCGACTTAGAGCGACCAAGCAGCCTGTAAGCTTTTGGACATCGTGCACGCGTACAGGACGCTTCATCCGGAGTATGGTGCTAACTTTTTCAGGATTGGCATCGATCCCCCGTTCAGAAACGAGAAAACCGAGTAACTTTCCACCTGGAACTCCGAACGTGCACTTTGATGGATTGAGCTTGATATCATACCTCCTGAGGTTGGCAAAGGTTTCAGCAAGGTCAGCCCGCAGGTCGGAACCTTTCCGTGACTTGACCACAATATCATCCATGTATGCCTCCACATTCCGACTGATTTGAGTGAGTAGACACTTCTGAATCATTCTCATGAACGTGGCTCCGGCGTTCTTGAGGCCGAACGGCATGGTGACGTAACAGAAGCATCCGAATGGAGTGATGAAAGCTGTTTTGATCTCGTCGGGTCCATACAGACGGATATGATGGTACCCGGAATAGGCATCTAGAAAAGACAATCTCTCGCACCCCGCAGTCGAGTCGACTATTTGGTTGATGCGAGGGAGAGGAAAATGATCTTTCGGGCAGGCCCGATTGATATGTTTGAAATCAATGCACATGCGAAGTGACTTGTCCTTCTTGGGGACCATGACGACATTGGCGAGCCACTCGGAGTGGTAAATCTCTCGGATGAACTCCGCTGCTAAGAGCCGAGCTACTTCCTTGCCAATGGCTTGCTTCTTCTGGACGGCGGACCGTCGAAGATGTTCCTTCACAGGCTTGAATTTTGGGTCAACTCGTAGACGGTGCTCAGCCAGCCCTCTGGGAACTCCAGGCATGTCAGAGGGCTTCCATGCGAAGATGTCCCAGTTCTCACAGAGGAGCTGGACGAGCGCTTCTTCCTATTTGGAGTCGAGCGTCGTTGAGATGTGAGTCGGGGCAGCATCGGGGTCGGTCGGGTGAATGTGGACTGGCTTTGTTTCATCGGACGACTGAAAAGCTGATTCTGAAGCAGGCTTCTTGGCTCGTAGCAATTCACTCGGATCGGCAGTCTTTTGGTACTCTTGTAGCTCGACCACTGCCATCTGAGCATCAGCGATCTTTGAGCCTTTCTAAAAACACTCTTCTGCTTTCTTTCGGTTGCCTGTAATAGTGATTACACCTTTAGGGCCAGGCATCTTCAGTTTGAGGTACACGTAACATGGTCGAGCCATGAAGCGTGCGTAAGCTGGCCTGCCCAAAATGGCATGATAAGCACTTTGGAAGTCCACAACCTCGAATGTCAACTTTTCCTTGCGGTAATTCTTTGAATCGTCGAAAACCACATCAAGAGCAATCTGGCTGAGTGATTCGGTTTTCTTGCCAGGAATGACTCCGTGGAAGCTCATGTTACTGGTACTTAGTCTGGACATCGGAATGCCCATTCCTTTCAAAGTTTCGGCGTACAGTATGTTCAGGCCACTGCCACCATCCATCAGGACTTTGGTCAGTCGAGTGCCTTCGACAATTGGATCGACCACCAAAGCTTGCCTCCCAGGGGTGGCAATGTGCGTAGGGTGATCAGACTGGTCGAACGTGATGGCAGTCTAAGACCACTTCAGATAACTGGGTGTTGCCGGAGCAACCATATTCACCTCATGGTTGATGACTTTCAGTCGACTTTTGCTTTCGACATCAGCAAAAATCATCAGGGTGGAATTGATTTGGGGGTATCCGTCGTCGCTATCTTCCTTGTCCTCGACTCTGTCTGACTCTTTTTCCTTATCCTTGGACTGTTTTCCTTGAAACTGCTGGATTAGAAGCCGGCACTGTCGAGTGGTATGCTTTGGGTAAATAAAATTACCCTCTTCATGTTTCTTGGTGTGGATGTGACATGGCAGGTCCAAAACATCGTTTCCATCCTGATCCTTGACTTTCTTGGGCTTCCAGGTGCCCTTGGGTTTTCCCTTGAAGTTTCCCTAGGCTACGGCCAGGGCCTCCCCAGGAGCGGCTGGCTCGGCCTTCTGCTTCTGTTTCTGACTGGAGTTTCCTCCGGTTTCTTGGGCGACTGCCTTGTGCTTGCCACTCCGCAGTCGGTCCTCATCTTCACCATTAGCGTACTTGGTGGCAATCTCCATCATCCGATTCAGAGACATCTCTCCAGTTCGACCGAACTTCAGATTCAACTCTCTGTATTTAACGCCTTCCTTGAAGGCACAAACTGCTTGATGGTCTGGCACGTTCTGAACCGAGTGATGCAGTGTGATCCACCTCTGGATGTATTCCCTCAGAGTTTCATTCGGCTTCTACACGCAAGACCGCAACTCTGTAAGGCCTGCAGGTCGCTTGCATGTTCCTTCAAAGGTTGTGATAAACACTCGGGAGAGGTCCTCCCAAGTGTAAATGCTGCTGGGTGCCAACTGATTTAGCCACGCTCTGGCTGAGCCCTCTAACATGAGAGGCAAATGCTTCATGGCCACCTCATCATTGCCACCGCCAATCTGTACAGCCACTCGGTAATCTTCGACCCAAGTGTCAGGCTTAGATTCACCGGTGAACTTGCTGATTCCAGTCGCCATCCTGAAATTGGGAGGAATCACTGCGGCTCTGATGGCTCGACTGAAACACTCTGGCCCTAAAGCATGTACTCCGCTGCTGGCAGGCGCATCTCTGTCGTGGCCTTCTCGATGAGCTCTGTTCCTGTCAACCAAACCTTGAACGAGGATGGATCTCGCATCAAAGCTTGGGTCCCTGGGGTTGACTGGAATCCTCTGCCCAACACTATGAGGGCGTCTGTCATCTCGATGTCGAGGCGCATATGACCCACTCCTCAGGGGAGGGGTTGGCACTCGACGTCGATCATCACGATCGGATCGGTGATCATACTGCTCATTCCTTCTGTACTGATCATGCCGGTCGCCACGTCCCTCACGCCTCGGGGGCGATCTCGGGCTGTGAGCCGACTGGACTGTATCTGTTGCAATGGATCGACTGTGGATCCTATTCCACGACTGGGAAACAGTGGAATTCTGGTTTCCCACCGCCCGGAGCAACGCTCTGATCTGTAACAAGCCCCTGGCAGCCTCCGACTGGGAGGGCTGAATTGATTCTGCTATACGGCCCACGGCGGCCAAATTCTGAACTGGGGTTCGGTATACCTGCGTCGGCGGGAAGAGCTGGCGTCGACTAGACTCGGGAGCCTGCTGACGCGCTTGCTCGTCGAGTGCTCGCTGGAGATTCTCCAGTCGAGTGCGCTCGGCCAAATTAGCCAAGCGTGCGTCCTCCAAGGCCCGGGCCTCGGGGGACTCTCCGACGATAGGGGTGCAGAGGGCGTCCGTGTTCTGGCGGCGAAGCTCCTCTCGCTGTGATGACGTGAGAGGTTCGGGGAGATACTCATTTTGGGGATGCGACGGGTCGCCCCCACCCGCGCCTCCATCAGCGCGAGGGAAACCAGGAGGACTGTGCGTTCCATCGACCGCCAGGATCTCAGCCGCGGGGTCGCTGCTGTCGCACTCGGATGCGGTCTCTGCAGAGCCAGTCGGCAGGTCGAACAGGCCGCAGAGGGATTCGTCGGGCTCGATTGCCGTGACTTGCGGGGCGGCCGACTGGCGAGCCACGGCGTGCCTCACCCACATCTGCAGTCTCGACCGACCGGAGTGCTTGCGCCGGTGGGAGACAGAGTGGGGAGACGATACGGGGGCCGAACAATACTGGGTCGACGGCTGCTGCAGGAGGATGCCACGAATGCATGCGTGGAAGTGCGTCGCGCCGCGGACGGGGAGCGCGTCAATGTCGAGTGGTGCCTCCTGAAGCTAGGCGGAGTCGTCGGCGATGAACGTGAGCGCGCCGAGGCGGATCTCGCAGCCCTCCACCAAAACTCTGCACGAAACCATGATCAAAGGGATCGGAAAAATCGCAACTTCTCCAATCAGGCGCTAAGATTCCTGCCCCACGGTGGGCGCCAACTGTCGTGGTTCTAACTCTGACAGTGATGTAGGGGGGTATGTATGGAGAGGCTAGATCTCAGCTATTGGGAAGTTGTAAACACACCAAGATGTAGGAGTTCAGGCCCTTCACGGAGGAAGTAACAGCCCTACGTCTCGGTGCCCTACGCAATGATTATCAAGGAGGTAATGTCGCCAAGTTTTGAGTGCATGGACTACAACTGCAAGCTCTAGATCATGTGTGGGATAGTTTTCCTCATGTGGGTGTAATTGCCGTGAAGCATAGGAAATTACCTGACGATCCTGCATGAGTATGCAACCTAGTCCTTGTCGCGAGGCGTCGCAATAGATAACGAAGTCCTTGGAGAAATCTGGTGGTACCAGTACGGGAGCAGATGTCAGGCGTCTTTTCAGTTCCTGAAAACTGAACTCGCACTATGGAGTCCACTCGAACCTTTTATCTTTCTTGAGGAGTTCAGTTAGAGGTTTAGCAACCTTGGAGAAATTCTCGACGAAGCGGTGGCAATAGCTCGCTAAGCCAAGGAAACTCTGAACTTGCTTGACCGTCTCAGGTGGAGTCCAATCAAGGACGGCTTGAACTCGTTCGGGATTGACAGGAATACCCTTACCAGAGATTACATGGCCTAGATAGGTCACTTCTGGCAACCAAAATTCACACTTGGAGAATTTGGCATAAAGGCGATGCTCTCGAAGTTTCATCAATACCAGCATTAGATGTTCGACATGTTCCTCTTCATTCTTGGAGTAGATGAGTATGTCATCGAGGTATACTACGACGAATTTATCCAAGTACTCCATGAAGACCGAGTTCATTAACCGAGAGAAGGTAGCTGGGGCATTGGTTAAACCGAAGGACATAACGGTGTACTCGTATTGGCCATAACGAGTAACAAAGGCCGTTTTGGGAATGTCCCCGTTTCTGATTTTGATCTGATGGTAGCCTAACCTCAAATCCATCTTGGAAAAGACTAAGGATCCAGCGAGCTGATCATACAGATCGTTGATCCTGGGAAGCGGATACTTGTTCTTGATGGTGACCAGGTTGACAGGTCGGTAATCTACAACCATTCGATCTGTTCCATCCTTCTTCTTGACGAAGAGGACGGGGAAAGCCCAAGGAGAGGAACTAGGATGGATGAAACCCTTTTTCAGGGACTCATCGAGTTGATTCTTAAGCTCGACTAGTTCTAAGGGTGCCATCTTGTAGGGTCTCCTAGAAATTGGAACGGTTCCTGGGACAAAGGTCTATCACGAACTCGACATCCCTGTCAGGTGGAACACCTGGCAGTTCTTCGGGAAAGACATCCAGGAAGTCCCGGACTACCGGAACATCCTCAAGGTCTGGAAGGGGGTTGGCATTTAGGGAGTAAAGCTAGCGCTTGGCCACTCGAGTTAAGACATTGACTGTCTTGCCCGATGGATGAGTAAGTTGAACGGTTCTAGTGGCACAATCAATCTTAGCATAATGAGCTGACATCCAGTCCATACCCAAGATGATGTTTATGTCCGAGGACTTGAGAGCTATTAATGATGCAAGGAAGACAAGTCTATCGACAAGAATTTCGTTCCCATGGCTTACTCTAGAAGTTTGCCATTTGGAACCCGGAGATTTGAATTACCATGGAAGTGGGCATGTCACAGAATGTCGTGTTATGCAATCGAGCAGAGTTCTCGGATATGAATGAATGAGATGCTCCAGTATCGAAAAGAACAGATGCCGGATGGCAGTTAACAAGGAGCGTACCAAGGATGACATTAGGATCCTCGTGAGCCTCCTCGGTTGAGACATAGTTAACATGGCCACGTGCAGTGGTGACCGGCTTGGCGTAGAATGTCTTTCCCGCTGGGTTACCACAGCCAACGGACTTTCTAGTCTGACTGGGGTTGTTCTGGGGACACTCTCAACTATAGTGACCCGGCTCTCCACACTTGAAGCATGTCACCACATTGGGGCGTGGAGCAGCATTAGCAGCGGGGCCACCATAGGGCTTGGGCGGTGCAAACTGCTGGTTGGGATGAGGCGCCTCAAAGGATGGCCTCGGAATGAACCTGGGTGGCAGTGCCGTGCTTGGGATCCACACCCAGTGCTTCTGAGCTCCAGAGCCGGATGAAGAGCCAAAATCACATGAGTGTTTGCATGAAGTGTCATAGTCAGACTGGCCTGTCTCAGCGCTGATGGCTTTATTGACCAACTTCTGAAAGGATGTGCACTCGTGCAGACGAAGATCGCGACGAAGCTCAGGGCTAAGGCCCTTGCGGAACCTTGCCTGCTTCTTAGCGTCGGTAGATACTTCTTCAGGAGCATAACATGCCAGATTCCCAAATTCATGGCTATATGCATCCACAGTCAGTCTTCCTTGGGTGAAATTGCAGAATTCCTCCCTCTTACGATCTATGAGTCCTTCCGGAATGTGATGCTCACGGAAAGCCTCACTGAATTCAGCCCAAGTAGTGATTTGGCCGACCGGGCGCATAGCTTCAAAATTTTCCCACCAGAGGGTAGCAGGGCCTTCGAGATGGTAGGTAGCGTAAGTAACTTTATCAACTTCGGCTACATTGGCAGAACGTAGCTTGTGGGTGATGCTGCGAAGCCAGTCATCCGCGTCGAGGGGCTCGACAGAATGGTTAAACTTTGGTGGGTACTGCTTGATAAAGTCATTGATTGACACCAAGTCATTTCGCGGATGGAGTGCAGTGTTCTGCTCAATCCGCTCCACCAGGCGGTCAGTCTCACGCTTGTTTCTTTCCGCCTCCAGCATCACTTCGGCCATGGAAGGCGGGTGAGGCAGATTTTCACCCCTAGCTGCACTGGCTTCCCCCTGCTCCGGGGCAGCAGGGTTGCTGCGGGTGTTGACCATCCTAGGAGAAAACAAGACAACGGTTTAGATAAGGATGGCACAACTTAGCAAGGATGTGCAGAATGTAATGGATAACATGGAATGCTAAGACGTTCATTGCACGACATGGTAATATAGAAACTGCCATATATATACCATTGGTCATACACACCGTACATAGTTTAGTACAAGCCCAGGCTAGAGTACAACTACGGTGAAAGACACTACATCTCATCGGAGGCATTCCAAGCTCCTATACATTATTTGTCTACACCTCCGGAATCGATTACACACAAAGTCATATTCCACAAGTCACGCAGGACAGTGAAGATACAACTATTACAATACTAGTGGTATTACTGCTAACTCAGACGGCTCCGTAGTAGTCCTCATAGAAGTCACCTCCATAGGCTGGAGGTTCAACGTGATCATTCGGGAACAGACAGTCCTGAGGAGCTTGTGGACCAAAGGGGCTAGGGTGAGGTCTTGGACCAACAAACGGTGGCCTGCGGGGACCACGGGGTGGGGTGATGCCTCCCACATCACGCCAATCCACCATGTCTAGCAGAGCAGATCTCACAGGATACAAATCCCTTGTATCCATACATCTAGCTTGCACCGCAGGTGCAAACCGAGTCAATGTGGCCCAATGATCAGCACGGGTATTGAAAAGCTCCAGCCTCAAGGCCCGATTCTCTCGGTCCTTATCTTCGAGCATCTCGGCAGTGGTATGAGTTAATGAGTCCTCCTGAGTGGAGTCAGCATAGATAGCCTGAAGATACCCTTGCGCTCCCGGAAGTGAAGCTGGCATGTAACGGAAGTTGGTGTTCCGAAGCAGGCTAGTCCGGACTCGCGTGATGGTCATCATGGAATAGGCAGCATCCTGCACAGCCATCTCAACAGTAACCTCGAGTCCATAGGAACAGTGGAGGGGCTCGATAGATCCAGGATAAGAAGGAAATATCCTGACGGTGCAAAAATATTGGCTTTGATTAAAGTCTCGAAACTGCTCTTCGATAGTATATTCGGGATACCAACGGTAACCCGTCTCGATCATTACCCGGACTAACATAGCAGTATGACCGGGCACATTGAGGCACCGGGTCAGGCGAACCACTTGGTTTTGAGCACGAGTGGCCATCTGAAAGCACAATCACAATGCAAAGACATTAGAATTTCTAGGGAAAATTGGACAGCATAACGGCTGTAAATGCTCAGAAAATGATTTGAGACATTCACAACAGTTTGCAATACCACTCAACAACATCATATAAAGGTTCTGATTCAACTGGCAACATACTAAAAATAGTAGGAACTGTACTGAGGCTTGTAACAATAATCCTATAAGCTACTACGGATTAGTAACACATGAACCTGATAGAAGAAGAGAGCCTAGTCCTTAACCCACGTTGAATGAGAAGGAAATAACTCAGATCAGAGGGCATATGGTAAAGGAGTAAAAGAGCCTTACGTTCCCTCCCACAATCAATTCCCCTACATATAACTAAAGCATTTCTAGACTCGACATCGACCAGTTTGGCTCAACGAACCTACAGGCAGTCCGGCTCTGATGCCAACGCTGTCAGGACCCCGATTCCAAGTCACATCGATCTAGCCGGTAACACCTCATATCACATTGTGGCCTCACGAATGGTATCCCACGGGTGTCGCCTTACCATGGCCTGGGATCATTTGCACCTTTTGGCTCACGTATATGATAGTGTCGCTAGAATCCATATGACAGAGAACCCAGGTCGACATGGATAGTCATGAACCCAAAGCGGCATAGGCCTATGGAGACAGGCATACATGAATCACATTGAGCATGTCGGTCATCAGCGAGTGATTCCGGGCTGTAGCACTGGGCTAACAGGACTCCGGATGTCACCGCGTGACATTTCCCCGAAGGGACAGACATAGGAACGAAGTGAAACACATGCCAGCCAGTAAAGTGTCCTGAGCAGTACTGTTGGGATAGCAGGACTCTGGTGAACCGGGCTGTAGTGGACTACTATGGCTCGAGGAACACTAGACTACATTTCCCCATAAGGAAGGCTACCAAGGATAAACAACTAGATTCTCGGATCCCACTCATACCAGGCATTTCAATCATACACACAATATGCCCGATATGAGTACATACAACATGGCATCACAACAAAACTCTACAACTCAAGTACTTTATTTAAAGGCTCCAGAGAGCCATACATAACATGTTCATACAAGTAGGGGTCACACGACCCAACACTCAAGTCATACAATCATACAAGCACAAGCGGAAGTAAATAGTCTGGGTACAGACACTAGAAAGCAAGAAGGCATTCGAAGCCTGTCTATCTACATATGGCCCTCCATGGCTAGGATCACCACCTGGGTGGCTAGTCACTCGTCGACATCAAGGTCTACGTAGAACCCATCGGAGGGGGCGGTGTTGTCGTCTGAAAACAGTAATTAAGCAAACATGAGTACAGAGGTACTCAACAAGTCTTACAACAGAACCTACTATACATGCTCATTCTCAAGAAGGTGGTGGGGTTATTGCAGCAAGCTAGCTTTGACTCTTGGCTAGGCTATCCTACGAAACTCCACTAGTAAAATAGTTTTCGCACACGAGTCCACTACTCACCAACACAATACTCCACCGGGGATCCTCCCTCGTCATCCTACGAGAGGGCCATCCTCGTTACTCACACTTATCTTGAGTCTTTTAGTAGTAACCATTAACTTGTCTATGAATTGTATAGGCAACCAAGTAGTCCTTTACCGCGGACGCGGCTATTCGAATAGGTTTATACCCTAAAGGGGTGTACTTCTTCATACACGCTTTCACCACTTACCGCCGTTTACACGACATGTACTCGGCAACCTTCAAGCGGAAGCCCAACGAGGGTGTCGGCCACGGCTTACCCAAACACTCAAGTCTCTAGTCCAGGTGTATCGCCTATCCAGGTTCCATCCGCAGGGAGTCCGGCCGAGGTTTCCACATACGGCCCCGAACGATGTGAAAAGGGTTCTCGAGACACCAAATGGGTGACTCGGTACACCGTGCCATGGTGTATCTACCGCAACATAGCCCACCCCTAGGATCAGCGCTACGCACGGCCGCCAACACATAACCTACAAACACCAGAAACTATTTGCAACTCCTGGACAGAGTACTAGGGTGAATAAGAAGCCGAGAGGGTCCATTGGTTTCGGGCCCAATGTATGGTAGTAACTGCATCTTAAATCACACATACAGATCTCAGTTCTTATGGACGGCCTCAATGAAACAACTCACCATGTACTCCTACATGGCCTCTCACCGATACCTTTACCAAATCATGTTCATCACATCCCTCACATTACCGATATAACCATTTCACTCTAGCTCATCACCCAGATGGACCAGACCTGACACAACTCTAAGCATAGCAGGCATAGCATACATGGCTCAATCAACTCCTACACATGCTAGTGGGTTTCATCTAGTTATTGTGGCAATGACAGGTCATGCAGAGGATAAGGGTTCAACTACCGTAGCACACAGCAGTTTGAATCGCGTTGTCTTAATGCAGTAAACAAGAGCAGAAGCAAGAACATGGGTTTGTATCGGAATGATCAATGGTTGCTTGCCTGTTGTAGTGGTAGTAGGGTACTGCCCTTCAGACGGATACTCGGGGTTATCCTCGGAGGCAGAACCTACCACGAAAGATACACCGAACATATCAACACATGACAATATGCAATAGTATGATGCATGCTATGACATGGAAAAATGAATGTGTCTTGGCCTAATGCAAGCTAAAACAGGATGGAATGAACTCATTTGAATCAAAGATTCAAATGTTAGCTCATTTAACATGGCCTTATTAGTGCATTATCTTATTCTTCTTACACAGCAAGGTTAACTTGTTTTGTCATGCATGAAACCATTACAGATGGATAGATTGAATTTTTCTGATCATTTTTCCTATATAAATCTTTGCATTTGGAGCTATGGTTGATTTTCTATGATTTTTAGAAGTTTTGGCTATTTTCTGGAATTTCCTATTAAAGAATAAATCCAGTAATTGAATTAATGCGTCAGCATGACATAGGTGTGACGTCAGCGGTCAACTAGGTCGGCCAGGTCAAACCTGACTGGTGGCCCTATCTGTCTGTGACTCAGCTAATTGACAGAATATAATTAGCTTTCAGTGGGGCCTGGGCCCACATGTGAGTGACTAAACAAATTAAAATTAGTTAAAACTAATCCTAAACTAATTAGCAGACCAGCCCCACCTATCATAGACTCAGGGGGGTCAACCTGGGCCCACACAGGGGTCAAACAGAGTCAAACTCGCCGGCGTCTAGCCGCCGGCGAGGCCAAATGCGGCGGAGCAGTGCGGGATTTGCACTCCGGCGACCAAATGGGCGGCGGAGACTATCTATGTGATGCGGGGAGGAAGCCGCGTCGAGTGGTGGCATTGGGTGGAGCTGGGGTGGCCGGAAACATCGCCGACGACGAGTTTGGCGGCGGTCGGAGCTCGGGTGAGGTCGAGCTAGTCGCTAGGGGGCATGGCGAGGGGCGTGCGGGGGTGCTATGGGCTCCTGCAAGTGCATGGAAGACGAAGGCATGCTCGGTGGCGTCCCAACGTGGCTATGGCCATGATGGCGACGTGCGGTGGCGGTGGCGAGCTTCGGCTTCGATGGCAGAGGTGGTTAGAGGACGCAGACGAGTGCGGGGAGAGGGGGAAACAGTGGCGGAGCTCACAGCGGTTGCAGGGGAGCGAACGGCGAGCTCGGGGAAGGGCTGGAGCGAGCGGGGCAGCGAATGGGATCTCCGGTGGCCAGAGTTGAGGACGAGCTCGGTGCAGCGTCTCAGGAGCGAGCGAGCGCTCGGGGCTCGGCCTACTTGATGTAGTCGACGACGGCGGAGCTTCCTGGCATGACGGGGCAACGAATGGACGGCGGTGGCTGTGGTGAAGCTTGTCGGCGGCGACGGCTACGCTCGGCAGGAAGATGGGGAGAGAGCCAGAGAGGGGGAGAGGCCACGGGGAGAGTGGGAAGAAAGTGAGGGAGACGTGGGGGTCGGCGTGGCACTCGTGGACGCCTCCAGGGCGTCGGCGGAAGCAGGAGGTGGCCGGCGTGTGGCCGCGGGCGCCGGCCACACGCTCCTCGTCCTCCTGGCGAGAGGAGGGGGATGACTGGCATGAGCCAGTGGACTGGGTCGAGCCGGGTGGGCTGGTGGGCTGCGCCAGGTAAGTCCCTGTTCTTTCTCTCCTTTCTGTTTATTATTATTATTTCTGCAACTTCAGGGCTTTATTAAAAATGCCCGGGCATTAGTGGCCACTGCTTAGAATATATCTAGTAGCAAACATTTTAATTTATGGTTATTTGAGCATTTAAAATATTTTATAGCCTTTAAATGCCCAAATGCAAATACCATAAGGATTAATCCAATGACCTTAGATGTCCTAGAAAAATGTGCACCATTTTTGTCAAAGGTTTTAACCCAAAACAAAAAGGGTGGGCTTTTTAGAAGGGCATTTCAGGTTCTTTGAAAAAGTTTTTAGTAAACCCTAGTTGTTCCAGGGGGGGTGCTGGGGGTTCTGTCATCCCCATTTCAAATTTAAAAGGAATTTAAACATGATGCACACTCTAATGCTTGAACTAGCTAGGGTGTGACAGGCGGATGGGATGGGAGAGGGTGTAGGATCGAAAGTATGTCTAGAGGGGGGTGATTAGACTACTTGACCAATTAAAAATCTATCCTTTTCCCAATTTTAGTCTTTGGCAGATTTTAGCTATCTTAGCACAAGTCATGCAATCTTAACACAATACAAGCAAGCATGCAAAGAGTCTATGAGCAGAGGAAAGTAAAGCATGCAACTTGCAAGAATGTAAAGGGAAGAAAGGGAAGGGTTTGGAGAATTCAAACGCAATTGGAGACACGGATGTTTTTGTCGTGGTTCCGATAGGTGGTGCTATCGTACATCCACGTTGATGGAGACTTCAACCCACGAAGGGTAACGGTTGCGCGAGTCCACGGAGGGCTCCACCCACGAAGGGTCCACGAAGAAGCAACCTTGTCTATCCCATCATGGCCATCGCCCACGAAGGACTTGCCTCACTAGCGGTAGATCTTCACGAAGTAGGCGATCTCCTTGCCCTTACAAACTCCTTGGTTCAACTCCACAATCTTGTCGGAGGCTCCCAAGTGACACCTAGCCAATCTAGGAGACACCACTCTCCAAGAAGTAACAAATGGTGTGTTGATGATGAACTCCTTGCTCTTGTGCTTCAAATGATAGTCTCCCCAACACTCAACTCTCTCTCACAGGATATGGATTTGGTGGAAAGAAGATTTGAGTGGAAAGCAACTTGGGGAAGGCTAGAGATCAAGATTCATATGGTGGGAATGGAATATCTTGGCCTCAACACATGAGTAGGTGGTTCTCTCTCAGAAAATGTGTATTGGAAGTGTAGGTATGTTCTGATGGCTCTCTCCACGAATGAAGAGTGGGTGGAGGGGTATATATAGCCTCCACACAAAAACTAACCATTACACACAATTTACCAATCTCGGTGAGACCGAATTGAGAAACTCGGTCAGACCGATTTAGCAAACCTAGTGACCGTTAGGATTTTCGGTGGGACTGAGATGCAACTCGGTAGGACCGATATGGTTAGGGTTAGGGCATAACGTAATCTCGGTGTGACCGATTACACAAACTCGGTTGGACCGATTTTGGTAATAAGCTAACCAGAGAGTTGTTCAGGTAAGCTCGATGGGACAGATTTTCTCATTTCAGTGGGACCGAAATGTTACAAAAGGGAAACAGAGAGTTTACATTGCAATCTCGGTGGGACTGATCGCTCATCTCGGTAGGACCGAAATGTTACGAAGGGAAACAGAGAGATTACAACCCCATCTCGGTGTGACCGAGATCCCTATCGGTGAGACCGATTTGCCTAGGGTTTGTGGCAGTGGCTATGACATCTGAACTCGGTGGCGCCGGATAGAAAGAATCGGTGGGGCCGAGTTTGACTTTTGGTTTAGGTCATATGTGGATGTGGGAAGGTAGTTGAGGGTTTTGGAGCATATCACTTATGAAGCAAGAACCTCATCAAGCAACACCTCATCCCTCCTTGATAGTATTGGCTTTTCCTATAGACTCAATGTGATCTTGGATCACTAAAATATAAAATGTAGAGTCTTGAGCTTTGAGCTTGAGCCAATCTTTTTGTCCTTAGTATTTTGAGGGGTCCACTTTCCTCATCCATGCCATGCCATTCATTGAGCTTTTCCTGAAATATTAATCTTGGAATAATGTTAGCTCAATGAGCTATATGTTGTTAGGAATTACCAAAACCACCTAGGGATAGTTGCACTTTCAATCTCCCCCTTTTTGGTAATTGATGACAACATATAGATCAAAGCTTCGACGAATGATAATAAGAGTGAAAAACATTGTCGCTTTGAGAAGTATGTGAAAAGCAAGAGCTCCCCCTAAATTTGTGCATAGTTTATGATTTGCTTTGGACTGCAAATGCACAGAGAGTTAGGCTCATGGGTTACTCTTCCATGTCACATACATCTTGGTGGAGCGCTCAAAATGATAATAATTAAATACATGCACTCATCACCAAGCAAAGTGAATGATCATATAGGGATAAAATGATAATGTCATCCAACAAGCATTAATGTAGCATATGATCAAACACACATGATCATCCAAGTATCACACAGACAGAAAGTATCTCAATCAAGCAAATAAAGTTCAACCACCAAAGCAAGAGAGAATAAAAAGCAACGCTCTCTCTCGAAGCCTATGATCTATACATTTTTCTCCCCCTTTGGCAACAAGTTACCAAAAAGTTCATAGAAAATGCATAGCACTAAATCGTCTCTCAGGCTTGGTCTTCAGGTGGTGGTGTCCGGATAACTCCAAGAACGAAGGCTTCAGTCGATGTAGATGGAGCTGATGGAGTAGGTGCTGGAGCTGGTGGCACTGAAGCTGTAGCTGGTGCAGATGAAGTTGCTCTGGTGTCTGTACAGGCACTGCAGCTGACCTCTGAGCTCTAGGCACTCTGGCAAATGCATCAGTGGTTGTCTTGCCCTTCCTCTCCTGCATATCATCCTGAAGTTGCTCCACAACAGACTGGATCTCAGTTACCTTCACATCCATGTCATAGAACTTCTGCTCCATGATCCTTTCCAAGCTCTCCTGGTTTTGAGTCAGGGTGGCCAGCCCTTTCTCAATCCTTAGAGTGGATGCAATCAAGTAGCCAAGCTGATCTTGCTTGCTCTTCAGAAGATACTGAGATGCCTCTTCCATGGTTGGCATCTTTGCAGCTTTCTCAGCCTTTGCCTTCTCCCTCTTTGCTTGAACGTGCACAGAAGATGGTTCATCCTCATTCATAACCACTTGGTTGTCCTCAAAGTCTGGATAGATAGGCATGTGCTCCTTGTCCAACAAGTATGTGCCAGTGCCCATCTTGGAGTTAATCAACTCCTGGATCTGTGGTGCATACCCACAGCTTCTCTTTTGGTCAGCAGCTGTCCTCTTGATAGTTTCAACTATAAGACTCATGACCTTGAACTTTTGTGGCACATCAAATATATGTAGCAGATTGATGGAGTGGCCTCTGATCATTCTGTGATCACCAGACTTGGGCAGAAGAGTGTGCCTGAGGATCCAATTGATAGTAGGCAGTCCTGACAGCAGGTGTTTCACTGATCCAAATTGGTGAGTCTCAAGATCTGCATCAGGAATCTCCTTGTACATGCTAGCCATGGAGTTGTGATCCTTCTTCTTCTTGGCATAGACATCCAAGTCATCTTCATTCTCCTCAGGAGCATTGATCAATTGAGCCCATTCTGCTACTGTTGACTGGTATCTAGTGCCTTCAGACATCCAGACTATCTTGCCATCTGGGTAGAAGTGAGCTGTGGAGTAGAACTGCATGATAAGCTCATCATTCCACTTTGTGAGCTTCTGAGCCACAAACTCATCAACTCCACAAGCCTTGAAACTGTCATATACTCCTGGATAGTGTTCTTCATTCTCCTTGATGTACTCCCAGTTGACCCATCTCATGTCACACACTATTGGTTTCTTGTCAAGCAACACTGTCTCATAGAAATCCTGCTGTTCTTTGGTATGGAACCCGTAGTCCACAGCAGTTCTCCTTCTAGTGGCATATGGATCTAACTCTCTCCATAGCCTCAATCCCGAGTCCTTCCTGATCTTCATGTTTTCTGCTAGAGGATGAGCATCATTATGATCTGGAATTTTTGGCTTTAACTTCCTCAAAACATGTGTCTCATCATCTTCTTCTTCAGCTACAGTTCCAGGCACTGGGGCCTTGTTTTTCTCAGCGGCTGGAATGTTGCTGGTACTCCTCTTTGGTGAAGTTTTGGGTTTTAGAGCAGCTGGCTTTGGAGCTTCTTTGGGCTTAGATGAAGAAGCCCCTGATCTTATGGCATCTCCCATAAGTTTCTGTGCCTTAGGTGCTGGTGCAGCATCTTCTTCCTCTTCCTCTTCAGAGTCTCTCATGATTGAAGATCTCCCAAGCACTCTGGCAGTGGTCTTCTTGACCCTCTCTTTCCTTTTCTTTTCTTCCACAACCTGCTCTTTGGGTGCAGATCCAAAGTCTCTTGAGTAGATGCTCTGGCTTTAGACATCGGAGCTCTCTTGGCAGGAACCTTTTGCTTCATCCCTGGCTTGGTGGCAGCAGCAGTGCTATATTCCTTTTTAACCACTTTCATCTTGGAAGTGGCCTCATCCTCAACTGCCACATAGTCTTCATCCTCAGATTCAGAAGTTTTCTTCTTTCTGGCCCTGGTGGCAGCTTTTGGCAAGTTGCTTGGTGTGCTCCTTCCGCCATCATCTGAGCTGCTAGAGGGACTAGTGCCCTCACTCAAGTTAACCTGCTCCTCTGACTTGTTCTGACTGTCACTTTGATCAGACATAATGCAATCCCTGATAGCTGACCCTATGAATAGATATAGATGAGATAGAGTGGATGAGCATCACAAAATATAGAGGTTTTTGCAAAAGAATGAATTAAAAACTTAGTTTTAGTTTTCCAAAGTAAGCATTTCGGATCTACCGATTTGCAAACTCGATGATACCGAAGCAGCTTTTGGAACCTAAACTAGTGAACTCGGTCAGACCGAGTCACAGTTCGGTGGCACCGAGACTGCTAGGGTTTCACAAAGTGCTGAACTCGGTCACACCGATTTGCAATTCTCGGTCAGACCGAGAATCACATGTGCAATGGCCTAAGCCAAATCGGTGGAACCGATTTCATTCGGTCGGTCCGAGATGGTTTCGGCAGAAACCTAACCCTAAATTTTCAATTCACGACTAAACTACGGAGTGTTTTCGATGGATAGAATGATCTCAATCGTGGCAAGATACATGGCAAAGCAATGTGCTGGGGAATCGGAGTTAGAACAGCACAAAGTTCAAGTCCATACCCTAGTTCGGCGATGAACTTGCTACGGCGGCAACGGCGGAGATGATCCCGTTGACGGCGGCGGAGACCAGCGACAGGAGGCGGCTGGCGACGAGGAGGATGATCCGGAGACCCAGGGAGGCAGAGCAGGCTAAGCGCGGGCGAGGAGGTTCGGAAAGTTTTCCAAAATTTGACCCGTGGATATATATAGCCTGACCCTTTCGGTGTGACCGAGTGGAACAACTCGGTGGCACCGAGATTCATAACTGCAAGCAGTTACTGAAACTCGGTGTGACCGAAAAGTTCGAATCGGTTGCACCGAGATTGAAAACCTAGATCGACTTAGTGATCTCGGTATGACCGAAATGGATGAATCGGTCAGACCGAAACACACAAAGAAGTTTTGGAAGTTTAAGTCTATGACGAATCGGGGACTCCGAGTGCTCCTCACACAGAGTGGTTCGAATCTGACTTGATCAAACTTTGTGATGCAGCATGAATAGAGTTTGAGACGAGAAAAGCATAGATAGCTAGAGAAGGTTCTTAGGCATTCTTGTCCATCCACTTGGCCAAAAGAAAAGGAAACCAATCAATCAAAACAACAAGTGGATGTCCTCGAATGAGTAAATTATGCAACCAACATGCTCACACAATAAAATGACAAATGAAATATGTGGCAAAGCATGCACAAACAATTCTAGCATCTATCAAGCAATTGGCGATGACTAGGTCATCTATATATGAGTATATTGACTTAGGAGTCAAATGAGAACATTTGATCATAGGTCATACTCATCGTTTAAGCACAAGTGGGGTTACCACTTTTACATAAAGCGTTGTTGTGTTCACACCATTAGAGTTGCTTTAACTCAATTGTTAGAGTAAAGCTCCCCCTAGATGTGAGATCCCCCCTAAGAGGGATGAACTAACCTTGGGTTTTGTCGATGATGACTTCATGTAGGTGTTGAAGATGTGGATGCTCTAAGTTGATGTAGATCATTCGGGGCTATCCTTTGGAGTGAGTTGCACTTTCAATACCTACACGGGTTAGTCCCACAAGGAACAAACAAGGATATCCATAGACATAGAGTGATGCACACACAAGATGATGTCTATGAGAGCATTAGGTTACCTTGTCCCTTGTCTTACCAACAAGAGGGTTTGTGACTCCTTGAACTAGTGCAAGATGTGGAAGTTGATTGCACTTGTTCTTGCCAAAATGATAAGAGTGAAGTATGTTGGCGGAGTCACCCTCAAGAACTCTCTAGTTCTTCTTCTTCGGGATCCACACCATCTTGATGGGAATCCTCGGAGTTGTAGTTGTACTTGATGAAGTGGAACTTGATGTAGTCTTGGGAACCCACTTGACCAAGGCCTTAGGAGCTTCTTCAAATGCATCAATTTCCTCTTGAAGCTTGTCCTTGCCTTTTTGCTTGTGGTCTTGTGGTGGAAGATCATCTTGAGCTTGTGTCCCTTTGGAAAGAAGTAGGATCATACTTCTCTTGTTGAGGAACAAACTTCGTCTTGGGGTATTGATCTTCTTCCCACTCAACTCCATTGGCATTGAACTTTCGTTCAAAACCAATACCTTGATTCTTCCGGTGCCTTCCTTGCTTGCGTACAATTTCCTCGAATTGCTTACTCCCGGCAAGGCTCTTGTAAACACCTTTCTCTATGATTCCCTTCAATAAGCTATTTTCTTGCTCAAGTGTAACTTGGCTAAGAGAATCATTAGTGGAATCAAGAGAACTACTAGAAGCAACAATATTGGATTTAGCATGATTATTGTTACTACTAGAGAAGAATCTTTCTTGTTCTTGTTACTAGACTTGACTTGAGGCATGTAAGTGGATAAGAGTAAACGCTTGGCAATGTAAGAAGAACTTTTCTTGCGAAGATCATCATTGATTGCCTTTAAGAACTCATGCTCTTGCTCAAGATTGAGCTTCTCAAAACGTAATTTCTCATGAGTCCTTAAAAGTTCTCGATGATCTCCTAAGATAGTTTCATGAGCTAACTTAAGAGTGTTTAGTTCTTTAGTTAGAGACTCAATCTTCTCCTTATCATTGTCATTCGTTTCATCTTGATTAGCATGATTAATTGACGTTTCATCATAGTATTCATCACTATAGTTGTCAACAAGTAAATCATCATCACCTAACAAGTCATCTTCATCACTATTGAAATCAACATACTCGGGGTGTGATACCTTTGGACCTTTGGCCATGAAGCATCTTCCAATTCCTTCATTTGGTGAATCAAATATGTCGTAGGAGTTGGTTGACACAAGTGCTAGACCGGCAACACCTTCATCTTGAGTATATTCGGAGTCGGAGTGATAGCTTCTCTCGGAGTCATTGTCGGAGTCGGAGCCGGATACCCATTCACCAACATGAGCTTGATGTCTTCGTTTTGTGTAGCTCCTTGATGACTTGTCCTTCCTTTCCGAATCCTTGCTTCTCCGAGAGGGTCTTCGTTCATATCGATCATCCCTACTCCTTCTCTCCCTTGATGGTGATTCTTCTCTTCTACTTCTTCTTTTGGGAGAATCTTCTCTTCTCTTGTGGGGAGCCGTACACTCATTGGAGTAGTGTCCGGGTCTTCCACAATTGTAGCAGTTTCGCTCTCGACTAGAAGATCTTTTGTCATTGTAGGACCTTGACTTGGAACTTCTCTCTTTGCTTCTATTCTTGTAGAACTTGTTGAAGTTCTTCACCATTAGGCTCAATTCTTCATTGAAGGTTTGTTTCTCACTTGATGATGTGGGAGCTTCACATGAGGCTTTGTAAGCACCACTTGACTTGTTATGGAGCTCCTCCTTATCCTTGAGTGACATCTCATGAGCAACAATTCTTCCAATGACTTCCGTTGGCTTGAGATCTTTGTAATTTGGCATCATTTGGATCAATGTGCATACGGTATCGTATTTTCCATCCAAGGCTCTTAGGATCTTCTTGATGATGAATTTGTCGGTCATCTCTTCACTTCCTAAGCCGGCAATCTCATTTGTGATAAGAGCAAGCCTAGAGTACATTTCAGCGACACCTTCACCATCCTTCATTTTGAACTTGTCAAGTTGACTTTGAAGCACATCCAACTTGGATTCCTTGACGGAGTCGGTACCTTCGTGCATATCAATCAAAGTATCCCAAATTTCCTTTGCATTCTCAAGACGGCTGATTTTGTTGAATTCTTCGGGGCACAATCCGTTGAAGAGGATATCACAAGCTTGAGCATTGTATTGTAGCATCTTCAACTCTTCCGCGGTAGCTTCACGATTCGGTTCTCTCCCATCAAAGAATTCACCTTGCAAGCCAACACACACAATAGCCCAAACGGCGGGGTTATGTCCAAGAATATGCATTTTCATCTTATGCTTCCAACTAGCAAAATTAGTACCATCAAAGTAAGGACCTCTACGGTGGTAATTTCCCTCGCTAGACGCCATACTCTCCTAGGTTGTGAAACCAAGGCTATGACCACCAAAAGCTATGGAAATCAAAGCAAATGGAGACCAAAGCTCTGATACCACTTGTAGGATCGAAAGTATGTCTAGAGGGGGGTGATTAGACTACTTGACCAATTAAAAATCTATCCTTTTCCCAATTTTAGTCTTTGGCAGATTTTAGCTATCTTAGCACAAGTCAAGCAATCTTAACACAATTCAAGCAAGCATGCAAAGAGTCTATGAGCAGCGGAAAGTAAAGCATGCAACTTGCAAGAATGTAAAGGGAAGGGTTTGGAGAATTCAAACGCAATTGGAGACACGGATGTTTTTGTCGTGGTTCCGATAGGTGGTGCTATCGTACATCCACGTTGATGGAGACTTCAACCCACGAAGGGTAACGGTTGCGCGAGTCCACGGAGGGCTCCACCCACGAAGGGTCCACGAAGAAGCAACCTTGTCTATCCCATCATGGCCATCGCCCACGAAGGACTTGCCTCACTAGCGGTAGATCTTCACGAAGTAGGCGATCTCCTTGCCCTTACAAACTCCTTGGTTCAACTCCACAATCTTGTCGGAGGCTCCCAAGTGACACCTAGCCAATCTAGGAGACACCACTCTCCAAGAAGTAACAAATGGTGTGTTGATGATGAACTCCTTGCTCTTGTGCTTCAAATGATAGTCTCCCCAACACTCAACTCTCTCTCACAGGATATGGATTTGGTGGAAAGAAGATTTGAGTGGAAAGCAACTTGGGGAAGGCTAGAGATCAAGATTCATATGGTGGGAATGGAATATCTTGGCCTCAACACATGAGTAGGTGGTTCTCTCTCAGAAAATGTGTATTGGAAGTGTAGGTATGTTCTGATGGCTCTCTCCACGAATGAAGAGTGGGTGGAGGGGTATATATAGCCTCCACACAAAAACTAACCGTTACACACAATTTACCAATCTCGGTGAGACCGAATTGAGAAACTCGGTCGGACCGATTTAGCAAACCTAGTGACCGTTAGGATTTTCGGTGGGACTGAGATGCAACTCGGTAGGACCGATATGGTTAGGGTTAGGGCATAACGTAATCTCGGTGTGACCGATTACACAAACTCGGTGGGACCGATTTTGGTAATAAGCTAACCAGAGAGTTGGTCAGGTAAACTCGGTGGGACCGATTGCTCATTTCGGTGGGACCGAAATGTTACAAAAGGGAAACAGAGAGTTTACATTGCAATCTCGGTGGGACCGATCGCTCATCTCGGTAGGACCGAAACGTTACGAAGGGAAACAGAGAGATTACAACCCCATCTCGGTGTGACCGAGATCCCTATCGGTGAGACCGATTTGCCTAGGGTTTGTGGCAGTGGCTATGACATCTGAACTCGGTGGCGCCGGATAGAAAGAATCGGTGGGGCCGAGTTTGACTTTTGGTTTAGGTCATATGTGGATGTGGGAAGGTAGTTGAGGGTTTTGGAGCATATCACTAAGCACTATGAAGCAAGAACCTCATCAAGCAACACCTCATCCCTCCTTGATAGTATTGGCTTTTCCTATAGACTCAATGTGATCTTGGATCACTAAAATATAAAATGTAGAGTCTTGAGCTTTGAGCTTGAGCCAATCTTTTTGTCCTTAGTATTTTGAGGGGTCCACTTTCCTCATCCATGCCATGCCATTCATTGAGCTTTTCCTGAAATATTAATCTTGGAATAGCATTAGCTCAATGAGCTATATGTTGTTAGGAATTACCAAAACCACCTAGGGATAGTTGCACTTTCAGAGGGGACATGGCTAGGGACGGCTGTCGAATGTGGGGTAAGTTACAAAGTGCCCCATTTAAGCTAGGCGGTTCTTTGTTAAGGTATCACGGATTTGCGTGTTGGATTTCCGGAGGTGGGTTTGGGCGTTGTTAATTTGAATAGCAAGGGGGTTAGATAGTGTGGAGCACACGATACAAAGATATATCTTAAATATTTAGGTAAAAGGGCAGCTTGAAGAGCGGAGTTTCGAGCACGATAGAGGAGACGCTAGTTGAATTTCGCATAACAGCGCGCCTTGATTTCGGGAGAAGCTTCGTGTAAAAATGCAATTCTATCATCATAAGAGAGCATGTATTTTACATATTACTATAAATGCATTCAAATACAACAAAAAATTAAAAAATCAGGACAACAAACATAACATGTACAGTACCAAAACAATTTGCACTTCCATCAACAATAAAAAAACAATGTGTGTTGTCTAGCATATGGACTAAATTTGAGTACATTTTCCCTGTTTGAATGGATTGTACTCGAGTTAGTTATACAACCATCTAAATATTATCTTCACAACACATGACATGAATATAGGAGAAGTAAATTCCTATATAAATACGAACTACATGTACATACGATCTCAAGTTCATATATATGTGTCCATTTTATGTTGAATTCCAATCATAGTACATGTATGCTCTAACAAGATGTTCGGAATCTAAACCATGTATGATATACTACGTACAATGTATTTAACAAGCACAACACACACACACACACACAAACACCATTTAGACTAGTAAGGTACACGTGCATTGCATGCATGAGATTTGGCAACCAAATTATGAATAAATACCACATTATAGCATGTAAGCTTTGAGTCATATATGCATGATGTAGATGTTCATTTAATTCTTATAGTTCATTTCATTCAAAATCATCTATTTTTATAAGAAAGCTAATCTATTTTAAGATTCATGGAATTGTGTGTTGTAAGGCATAAAGTAAAAAACAAATAATGGCAAATCATGTAGAAAAACATTTGGGAAATTCTGATATGGAAGATTCTAGAACAAATAAGAAGTGCTTGTGTTTTGAGGTTTGTGCATTATGATTAAGTTCAACCATCGAGTCTTCTAGATTGTACATGTGGCATAATCTGGTCGAATCTAGATGATATCCAATGGCTAGTAGTGCTCAAATTTGCCATCTCTGCACCATCAGATTGGCCTCATCCAACGATCATCTTTCAAAGTTAAAGTTATCCGCACACTATACAAAAAATATAAAATATAATATATATAGGGGTATAGATATAGATATGTGATGCGAAAGCCACCCATCGTCTCCAATTAGAATAGTGTGTCCATGCACGGATGAAATGTGGCCAAACGATGTCTGCCATCGATATCTCAAATTCAAATCAGTCTGACCTTGTTCAATGTGTATACAGTACACATGCTCGTTTCCAAACCACACCACGCATATCTCACTTATATTCATGCATGCATGGGTTTCAAATCATGATCTCTTATTCAAATATTTGAATTCAACTTTACATTGAATGACCTCACCTATCTTTTCCACCCACAAGTCGTCTTCTCTTTTATAATTGTACCACTAACTTTCTCCCATGCATGCATGCACACACAGTAGCAGTCGGCATTATCCATCTCACACATGCAATCTTTTTCTTCAGGTTGGTCTCCCATGCATGCACACACACACACCTCCCCTACTCCATCATATCGGTCATTCTTTATCTCTCATGTGCATGCGCAACGATTGATGCTCCTCTATGTGTGTGTATATATATAGCTAGGTCTTTCACAGTTTCCCACACAAATTGATCAATCTATATATCTAGTGAGGTCTCACCCTCTTTCCCACGTCCACATCGATCAATCTATACCTCTCTATATAGGATTACATAGCTAATACACACACATTAATATATATCCAACGTCCCCCTCTCATCATCTGTGCCTTCCGCTTCATCTCTCAGACGCGCACACAGTGGTGTAGACAGGGGTAGCAAGGGCCCTGCCCAACCCCCTAACATCACTATATATCGAGGCTAATATGAATGTGATCATTAGACAATTGTTGGTAAAATGGTTTAAGTTGATGAATTGCCCTCCTCGTAAAGGATTAGCACTGCTTGGCCCCCTAGCTCATTTATTTTTCATGGCTCCGCCACTGTGCGCAACAGCGAATGTTCTCGCCCCCTCTCTTTAAATATTTATCTCGCACTTCTGCACTCCTTCATAGAATCCCTCCACTTGGCCCCTCGCATCATCTACTAGCCCCCACCTGATTTTGCCACATGTAGAATCTAGCAGACTCCATGGTTGAACTTAAGCATAATGCACGAACCTCAAAACACAAGTGCTTCTCCTTTGTTCTAGAATCTTCCGTATCATAACTGCCCAAACTTTTTTTCTAGTTCAATTGCTATTATTTGTTTCTACTTTATGCTTTACAACGCACAATTCCATGAATCATAAAATAGATTAAGGGCTTCTTTGATTCAACGGATTCTCAAAGGAATTCTGGAGGATTCTAATCCTTAGGAATTTTTCCTATCTTGGTTGTTTGATTCGTAGGATTGTAAACCATAGGAATTTTTCCATAGGATTCATTTGCACTAGATTTCATAGGAAACATCCCATCCACTCAAACCTCTTTGAAAGAATCTGGCATTTTTTATGCACAATCAAACACTCGTACAATCCTGTAGGATTCAAGACGACATTCCACTCTAATCCCATGTTTTTCCTATTCCCGCATTTTGGAAATCCTACGAATCAAAGAGGCCCTACATTTTTATAAAAACTAATTTATTTTGAATGAGATGAACTATAAGAATTAAGCAAAGGTCTACATCAGGCATATATGACTCAGAGCTTACATGCTATTGTGTGGTATTTATTCATAATTTGGTTGCCAAATCTGATGCATGTAATGCACGTGTACCTTACTAGTACTTCGAGTATGTGCAAAACACACAAATTAGAATTCCAATGGCACGCTACACAGTGTCTCTCTTACAGCTCATGAAGCCATGGGGCACATGTGGAGGCGTTGCCGCGACCTCCTTGTGTGGATTGATCACAGTGACGTGCTGCTTGTTCCAGAAGAATGTACTTGTCCTCTCTGAGCCACACTGGCGATACATGCATGAAGCGAAGATGTGCACGCACGCCACGCACGCACACGCGGGTACACGGGGGGACGCATTTTTGTACGAAGATCCACCCCATGTGATAATTTGACGCGTGTAAAGTCCTTCACTTCATTGATGGTTAATTAATACAACGCATGCAAATTGAGTGGACGTGAGGGCAAAAGAAAGACATTACTACTCCACTGCGCACATGCGAGTAGTTAAATCATTGGTTGCTAGTACTTCCATCGGTCTCCTACGTATTTTGTGCCAATTTTTGACTATATTTATAAGTAACATAATGTTTATGCATGTCTGTCGATGTCAAAACCGGCGGATCTCGGGTAGGGGGTCCCGAACTATGCATCTAAGGCAGATGGTAACAGGAGGCAGGGGACACAATGTTTTACCCAGGTTCGAGCCCTCTGGATGGAGGTAAAACCCTACGTCCTGCTTGATTTGTTCTGGAAGATATGGGTATTACAAGAGTTGATCTACGACAAGATCGGAGAGGCTAAACCCTAAAAGCTAGCCTATGGTACGATTGTATGTTGTCCTACGGACTAAACCCTCCGGTTTATATAGACACCGGAGGGGGCTAGGTTACACAAGGTTGGTTACAAAGGAGGAGATATACATATCCGTATTGCATAGTTTGCCTTCCATGCCAAGTAGAGTCCCATCCGGACATGGGACGAAGTCTTCAATCTTGTATCTTCATAGTCCAACAGTCCGGCCGAAGGATATAATCCGGCTGTCCGGATACCCCCTAATCCTGGACTCCCTCAGTAGCCCCCGAACCAGGCTTCAATGACGACGAGTCCGGCGCGCAGTATTGTCTTCGGCATTGCAAGGCGAGTTCTTCTCCAATTTCCAAGTCTTTGTAAGCAGTGTCTGGCCCCATAAATGTTGAACCTCTTGGCTTATATGCCCAATAAGGGCTATCTCCCATGCGTTGAATGAATATGAGGCGCCAGGGCATTTTCACATTTGCCCCCCTAGCCAGATAAATAAATTGTCTATTAAAGGGATAGGGATTCTTAGATCCTATCCACACCATCCTCCCCTCAACGAGAATCCATCAGAGCACGTTCCGGAAAGATCCATTCCAGCATGGCCGACCTCCGCAGCTCCACCTCCCGCCCCGTAGACCTAAGCCCGGTGATTGGGAGAGGTGTTCAGTCACACACAGTCGATTGGTCGAACTGCAGACCAAGGGTTTCTCCCTCCGGCGTATATGGTGCCCGTTCGAGCCGGGCTTGCCACCTACAGTGGCGGGGAGCAAGCGAAGAGCTTTCTCTGTCCCTCCATGGGGGAACGGGTCTGCCTTGTTCCTTATTTACTAAGGGGACTCGGATTTCAAATTCATCCGTTCCTCCGCGGGCTCCTGGAGTTCTACGGCCTCCAATTACACAATTTCACCCCTGCCTCCATTCTACATATCACCGGCTATGTTGCTCTCTGCGAGTTGTTCCTGGGCTGCTAGGCTCACTTCGAGCTGTGGAAAAGGCTATTTTGCCTCGTCCCTCGCACACAGAGGGGATCACCTTATCAAGTGGGCAGAGCCGAAATACGGCGCATCGCCGATACCGGATACCTGTTCGGTACCCCGAAGAAGTCATTCGAAGACTGGCCTTCAGAATGGTTTTATATGGAGGATGTTCCCCTTCTGGACCCTGTTCGGCGGGGTCTTCCTGAGTTCAACAATGCTCCTCTGAAGAAGCGCCGAAGTTGGCGCCCACGGAGCCCCCAGGTGGAAGACAACAGAGAAGACCTCTATATGATGAACCAGATCAAAGCACTAGCTCAATCAGGATTGACAATAATCTAAGTTATGTCGATTTGCATAATGCGGGGAGTGCAACCACTTCAATACCGTGGGCACCCCTTGTGGTGTTTCAACGGGGCGGATGACGCCACCCGCTACAGGTCTAAGGGTCCGGGCAATGCTGCCGCTTTAGCAAAAATCCTGTCCGAATTGTTCAAGGGAGAGGAGGAGGATTTCACCCGCATCAAGCCACAGGATGGATTCTCCATGTACAATCCTCCAAGCTGGGTAAGCTATATCCCCTTACTTCCATTTTCCCGCATTCTTTGTCGTAAGTATTCACCTTGCCAGTTTGCGGCAGGAACTGCGAAAAGCCATAAAGGAGGTCAGCAACCCCTCTCCACAACCGGAGGACCCTGACCGGGCCCTCGACTCCGGACTTGATGAAGATTCGGTTACTTCGTGGAGCTGATAGACCGGCAGTTCTATCAGTTAAGCTGCAATGATGCCATGGTGGCCATTACGGCCGACTATCTCGGACTGCTCCCAGCATCGCACGTAAGAAAAACCAAAAATCCCAACTCCAAAAACTAGGATCCCCTTTCAGACACTTCACCCACCATATACACATGGCATTTTTTACAGGGAAGGCATTCGGGACGCCCTGCCGAACCCGCAGCAACTCGCCAACAAGAGGCGCCGAGGCCGGGTAGGCCAAAAAGGAAGGCGGTCAGGACGGAGACGCCGGCGCAAAGGTATAAAAACCCCGCTCTGTGGTTGTCGTCTTTCTCAAAATGTAATGACGATCATGTTACTTTAATAGAAAAAACGCTCGCCGGAATATGTCCGGTGATGTTGCTGATCACGCCTCCACCAGTCGGGCGCCAGGACCGGACATAGAGGCGGAAGCCGATATGGGGCAGGCGTCGGATAATCCCCCTACAGAGGATGCTGATAGATTATCCGCTACTAACTCAGAAGTGGAAAGCACCATGAATCATATGCGCCGCCGGGCCGTACTCCGTGATGCTTATTTCTCACCAGAGGCGTTTGATGCCTTTAATTCCGGAGAGGTGTACCTCTGTGCTGCTTAAGATGGTCTAGCCAGAGCCACGGATCAGTATGTAAAGGATGTACGGGTAAGTAAATCTGGCGGTTTATATGTATCAGTAGCCCCTCAGACTTGAAACAGTTAGCAGAACTGATTTAAGGATCATCTTTATTGTGCAGGTTCTTACAGAGAAGAATACTAGGCTGTCCCAGGAGCTGGAGGAATGCAAGACCCAACTGCTGGCCGCTGTTGCCGCATTGCAGGAACCGAAAAAGCCTCCCGCTGGTAACATTTATTTTAAAGAATGATGGTTACCATATAGTGTGCGGCGTGGCTGCAGATCTAACAATAGATTTTGTAGATGAATCCAGAGAAAATCCGGAGGACCAGCATGTTGTGTGACATCTAGAGGCTGGCAAACGCGTGCCGACTAAGGTTAGGCGGGAGAAAAACAATCTCCAAGATGCCAATGTCAAGCTGAGCATGGAAATAAAAGACGTTCGAGCCCAGCTTGCAGACTCCGAGAAGGAGAAAAAGCGGCTTCGGCGCGGCATTTTCAGTAAGTGCTTGAACGAATCCTTTTGAAGGAGTTCGGCGAAGAAGCCGACTAACAGCGTTATGTCTGTAGGTATGCGGATGGGTCGTCCTGCGGAGGAAATGCCCGGATCTATAGGTGATCTTCTATCCGAGCTCTCGCATCTTCACGAACAAGTTCGGCAGGTGATGCAAGGTGTTGCCCAGGCCTTGTGGCCATCCGTCTCCCTGCCAGAAGGCGTTACAAAGCTTACGGAGAAGCTCAACGGAGCACGGCGGCGCTTCTGATTATGGAAGATATCGGCCTGCCGACAAGGTGCCCGAGAAGCCTGGGCCATGGTGAAGACGCGGTACACCAAGGCTGACCCAAATCACATGGCCGAGGTCGGACTTGTGGGGCCCGACGGAAAAGAGATCCCCGTTAGCTTAGTTTATGGGCAAGTAGAATTAGCCACAAAGTATTCCCAATAGGATTGTAGGCTAGACCGCCTGTTGGATGGTATAGAGGAGGAATTTAGTCAGTCTGCATGACTATGTAATTAAAGTGACATGTATAATGCCTTCTAGCCGGATTGTAGATCATTTGTCATGGCAGACCTTTTCGTTTCAACCTCGGGACCCGATAGTCCGGAGTGTATCCGAATACCCACTCAGTTATATAAGAACCGGGGTATGCGTGGAGACCAGGCATAGGGGTCATTGGTGCTTGAACAGACAAGTGCCCAACTAGTTATGTTATATTACATGGGTAGTAAGAAACATCTTCCAGGGAGAATAGTTCCGTTAAGGGTTCCTTTCCCTGGGTAAGCATGCCCTAAAGTGCATGTCCAGACTGTGATAGGAAACACAGGAAAAAACATCTGGGGGCAGATATGGAAAATAAATAAAAATCATCCTTTGTTCGCCGACCGAATATTCCCTTAAGAACGCTAGCTTTCGGCTTCACCCAGTCTGAGGTACCACATCCGGCTGACCCGGCAGTAACAATCACAGACGTGCTCCCCTTATGCCCTAGCCGAATTAACGGGAACATAGGGCATAAATACAAGAGCCAGGCAACCCAGCTTGGCCAAAACTTAAGTCATATCGATGCATATAATGGCGAAAAAAGGTACATGTGGAAGCATAACACATGTGCGGGGCACGAGGCCCAAATAAATAATCAAGCTTCTGTGAAAGAAGCCCCCAGGTATGATGAGTACGGCTAGCACATCTGTAATGTGCAAACGAGGCGCAAGTTGGCCTTTGAAGACCTGGAGAAAGAATAAAAAGAAAGAAAGAAAAACAAGACAGAAAATATATAAAAAATGGATAGAGGAAGTGGCGAACACAGGGTCCGGTGCTAGGCATAGAATCTTCGGAGCCTGGCCGCGTTCCATGGGTTCGGCTCGCGATTAGTCGATGCATCCCGCAGTCGGTACGCTCCACCGGTCAGAACTTGGTCAATAATGAAGGGACCTTCCCATTTGGGCTCGAGCTTGTTCTTTTTCTTATCCGGCAGACGTAGAACTAGTTCGCCAATGTTATAAGTTTTGGCCCGTATTTCTCTGCTTTGGTATCTACGAGCCTGTTGCCGATAAAATGCGGAACGGGCTTTTGCCACGTCGCGCTCCTCCTCCAAGGTGTCCAGACTGTCCTGCCGATCAAGCTCAGCTTCTCTTTCTTCGTACATGCGCACTTAAGGTGAGTCATGAATTATGTCAAAGGGCAAGACTGCCTCTGCGCCGTACACCATAAAGAAGGGTGTATATCCGGTACTACGGTTCGGCGTGGTCCGCAGCCCCCAGAGTACGAAGTCGAGCTCCTCTACCCAGTGCGTGCTATACTCTGTTAAGGACCGCACTAGCCTGGGTTTAATGCCGCTCATTATAAGACCATTCGCGCGCTCCACTTGACCGTTGGTTTGTGGGTGATAGACCGAAGCATAATCAAGCCTGATGCCCATTTTGCTGCACCAGAATTTTACCTCATCGGCCGTGAAGTTCGTGTCGTTGTCAGTGATGATGCTGTGGGGGACGCCATAACGGTGTACAACCCCGGATATGAAGTCTATCACCCGTCCGGATTCGGCTGTTTTAACAGGTTTGGCCTCTATCCATTTGGTGAATTTATCCACCATGACCAGTAAGTATTTTTTCTTGTGGGTTCCCCCTTTTTAAGGGGTCCAACCATGTCAAGCCCCCAGACCGCAAAGGGCCATGTAATGGGGATTGTTTGGAGGGCGGTGGGTGGCATGTGGCTTTGATTTGCAAAGAGCTGGCAACCGGCGCAACGTTGGACCAAGTCCTGTGCATCTGCCCGGGCCGTTGGCCAATAGAATCCTGTACGGAAGGCCTTGCTTACAAGAGCCCGGGCTGCGGCGTGGTGACCGCCGAGTCCGGCGTGAATTTCTACCAAAAGGTTCCGCCCTTCCTCTTCGGAGGTGCACCTTTGAAGGACTCCGGTAGTGCTTTTTTGTACAATTCTCCCTCATGGACCCTGTAGGCCTTGGATCGCCGCACTATGCAGCATGCCTCATTTTGGTCCTCCGGAAGTTCCTGTCTAGTTAGGTACGCCAGGAATGGTTCTGTCCACGGGGCAATGATGGCCATTATTATGTGGGCTGAAGGTGTTATTTCGGTGGTGGAGCCTCCGATTGTGTCAGAGTGTTCGGTATAGGGTATTTTGGCCGGGTCTGGGCTGTTGTTACCGGTGTCCCCTTCCCATACTACGGATGGCTTGAACAGCCTCTCCAAAAATGTGTTGGGGGGATCGCATCGCGTTTGGCGCTGATGCGGGCGAGGATATCCGCCGCCTGATTGTTTTCCCGAGCCACATGGTGACATTCGAGCCCCTCGAACCGAGCTGACATTTTTAGGACGGCGTTTCGATAGGCCACCATTTTTGGATCCTTGGCATCAAAGTCTCCATTTATTTGGGATATTGTGAGGTTTGATTCCCCACGCACCTCCAAGCGTTGAATGCCCATGGAGACTGCCATCCGAAGACCATGCAACAGAGCTTCATATTCGGCTGTGTTGTTGGAGTCTGTGTACAGTATTTGCAGTACGTACTGAACGGTATCTCCGGTTTGGGACGTCAGGATGACACCATCCCCTAGACCAGCCAGCATTTTAGAACCGTCGAAGTACATGATCCAATTGGAGTATGCGCCATACTCTTTAGGGAGTTCGGCCTCCGTCCATTCGGCGATGAAGTCGGCCAATACTTGCGACTTAATGGCTCGTCGAGGTTTGTATGTTATGTCGAACGGGAGGAGCTCGATGGCCCATTTGGCAATCCGACCCGTAGCGTCGCGGTTGTTTATAATATCATTAAGTGGCACTTCCGAGGCTACTGTAATCGAACACTCTTGAAAGTAGTGTCGCAGCTTCCGGGATGCCATGAATACCGCATAGGATATCTTTTGATAATGTGGGTACCGTGATTTGCATGGAGTGAGGACAGTGGATACATAGTATACCGGCTTTTGAAGAGGTAATTTATGTCCATCCGCTTCCCGTTCGACAACGAGCACTACGCTGACAACTTGATGAGTTGCCGCAATGTACAACAAAATTGGTTCACCGATGTTTAGCGCGGCCAGGATTGGGTTGGTTGCCAAAATGGACTTTATTTCTTCCAATCCGGCTGTGGCCGCGTCCGTCCACTCGAAGTGTTCGGTGCGCCGAAGGAGGCGATAAAGGGGTAAATCCTTTTCTCCTAAGCGGGAGATAAAGCGGCTTAGATCCGCCATGCATCCAGTTAACTTTTGGATTTGTTTGAGGTCTGTTGGGGTAGCCAACTGTGACAAAGCTCGAATTTTGGCCGGATTAGCTTCAATACCTCTACTGGAGACAATGAAACCCAGGAGCTTTCCGGCTGGTACGCCGAAAATGCATTTTTCCGGATTGAGCTTGATGTCGTATGCTCGGAGGTTGTCGAATGTGAGCCTCAAGTCGTCTATCAAAGAGTGGACGTGTTTGGTTTTGATGACCACGTAGTCTACGTATGCCTCTACTGTTTTGTCAATTTGTTTCTCCAGACATGTCTGAATCATGCGCTGATATGTTGCGCTGGCATTTTTGAGCCCAAAAGGCATTGTGTTAAAACAAAAGGGACCGTATGGTGTGATGAATGCCGTTGCGGCTTGGTCGGACTCCGCCATCTTGATTTGGTGGTAACCGGAGTATGCGTCGAGGAAACACGATGACTCGTGTCCTGTGGTAGCATCAATAATTTGATCGATGCGGGGGAGGGGGAAGGGATCCTTTGGGCAAGCTTTATTGAGGTCCTTGAAATCGACACAAAGGTGCCAGGATTTATCCTTCTTTGGTACGATCACCTGGTTTGCTAGCCAGTCCGGGTGTTTTATTTCTCTGATTAATCCGGCCTCCAATAATTTGGCTAGTTCCTCTCCCATGGCCTGTCTCTTAGGTTAGGAGAAATGCCGAAGAGCTTGCTTGACTGGCCTTAATCCCTTTAGGATATTGAGGCTATGCTCGGCCAGCCTGCGTGGGATTCCTGGCATGTCTGAGGGATGCCAGGCGAATATGTCCCAATTCTCGTGCAGGAACTCTCGTAGTGCGGCGTCCACGGCGGGTTTTGACTGTGCCCCAATGGAGGCTGTTTTTGCAGGGTCCATTGGGTGGACTTGGAATTTGACTATTTCATCCGCTGGTTTAAAAGAGGTGGACTTGGATCTCTTGTCGAGTATCACGTCATCCTTGTCCACCGTGGAGCGTAGCGTGGTTAATTCCTCGGCCGAGAGGGCTTCGGATAATGCCTCGAGGGACAGTGCGGCTGTTTTGTTTTCGGCGCGGAGTGCTATGTTCGAATCACTGGCGAGAGTGATGATTCCATTGGGCCCGGGCATTTTGAGCTTCATGTACCCGTAATGGGGTATGGCTTGGAAGATTGTGAACGCCTCCCATCCTAAAAGAGCGTGATAACCACTGCTGAACGGGGCCACTTGGAATGTAATTTCTTCGGACCTGTAATTATACGGCGTGCCGAATACCACATCTAGTGTGATTTTCCCAGCACAGCGTGCTTCCCGACTGGGGATTATTGCTCTAAAGGTTGTGCTGCTTCGCTCGATGCGGTTCCAGTGTATTTCCATTTTTTGAAGGGTTTCCTCATAGATGAGGTTTAATCCGCTGCCGCCGTCCATGAGTACCTTGGTGAGTCGAAAGCCGTCCACAATTGGACTGAGGACCAATGCGGCTGGTGCTCGGACTGTTCGGAATTTAGGTTCGTCACTGGCATTGAAAGTAATAGACGTGTCACTCCATGCGTTTATTGTCGCCACGTGGTAGATTTCGGCAAGGCTGCGGATTGTTCGCTTTCGCCTATTATTTGATGCGAAGGTCTCGAAGACCGTTAATACCGTACTGGTATTTCTGGGATGGTGCTTTGTGGCTTCTGGAATTAGGAGATCCTCGCCACTTTTGGCTACCTGCCGGAGTATCCAACATGCTCTAAGGCTATGTGTTGGTATGGCGCCCTCTGTACTGTGAATTTTACAGGGTCCATTGAGCCATCCCTCCAGTACGGTTCCATGCCCTATAGAGGGTTTTTGCTTTTTGGTAGTTGACCCGGGTGTCTTTTGATAGTGCACCCTTTTATTTCGGATTGGGTTCGTATTTAGGGCCGGATTATCCCAAAAGTTTGTTTCAGTTTTCCAGGCACTTTCCATCACACATTACTTCCGTACTATGGACGCCAAGTCAGCGAAGCATGATATCTCATGGCGATTTATGGCGTTAAGGATTCCCTTGTCCGTGCAATTATTAAAGAAAAATAAGATTGTGTCTTCCTCGCGACAGTCCTTAACCTTGTTCATCGCTAGGAGGAATCTGGCCCAATAGTGATGTACTGTTTCCTGGGGCTCTTGCCTGATGTGGGAAAGATCGCTTATGTTTGGGTGGGTGGGTGGAATTGAATCCGAACCCTTACCCGATCTGGGATCCAGGGGCCAAGGAATTTCCAATTTTGGAAATTCTGGTTCCAGGGTGTTGCCCGATAATCCTGGCCCGCTGCCTGACTCTAAGTTCAGGGATTGGATGATGTCCTCCCGCGAACGAGTATCCGGCTCGGAGAGCTCAGGAATCCAGACATAGTTGGTCCTCAATATGGAGGAGAGGTCGCCGCATTGTTCCTCCGCCACTGCAATATGATGGGTGACCGGCGGAGAGTTAATCTCCCTTTGATCGGGTTTAAGTCCAATCCGATCATAGTCCATAGCGACTCCCAGGGCGGCGATGCGATCCAAGAGCTCGTTTAGGGAGGCGAGCTCCATTGGATCCATCTGTTCAGCGAGTGCCGATTTGACGTGGAGGCTGTTTTCAATGACCCGAGAAGTCATCGTCGGCGTGGCGGCTGAACAGGCGGTCATGACGAAACCGCCTAGCCGGAGAGTTTGGCCGATAGCCAAAGCTCCCCCAACAGTAGTACTGTCTTTAAAGATGAGACGAGACATCCTTCCTTCTGGCGATGACATAGTTGAACTCTCAATGAAAGCACCAATGTCGGTGTCAAAACCGGCGAATCTCGGGTAGGGGGGCCCCGAACTGTGCGTCTAAGGCGGATGGTAACAGGAGGCAGGGGACACGATGTTTTACCCAGGTTCGGGCCCTCTTGATGGAGGTAAAACCCTACGTCCTGCTTGATTTATTCTTGATGATATGGGTATTACAAGAGTTGCTCTACCACGAGATCGGAGAGGCTAAACCCTAAAAGCTAGCCTATGGTATGATTGTATGTTGTCCTACGGACTAAACCCTCCGGTTTATATAGACACCGGAGGGGGCTAGGGTTACACAAGGTCGGTTACAAAGGAGGAGATATACATATCCGTATTGCCTAGCATGCCTTCCACGCCAAGTAGAGTCCCATCTGGACACGGGACGAAGTCTTCAATCTTGTATCTTCATAGTCCAATAGTCCGGTCGAAGGATATAATCCGGCTGTCCGGATACCCCCTAATACTGGACTCCCTCAATGTCATAAAAAGTGGCACAAAAAAGGGGCCAATAAACCAGGACACAGGCAGCATGATCAATTTTTGCCAGGGCTACTGTTGGTGGCCTTTGTATTTAAATATGGATGGAGTGGAGTAGTACTATCTTTATCTTAGCCTCGTAGGGATCTCCCAATGCCTAGGCTCGCCTCCCCGCCTCGCCCACCGGATCTTGCCATGGATAATCCCTTAGATCCCAGGATCCCGCGGGCTGCCCTCTCGATGCGGCCCGCAGGACTGCCGCCTTTGAGAGAAACCCACATGTGTTTTAGAGGGGATCCATTGCTCTGGAATCACATATCGGTGGCACCGAAGGACATGCCAGGGCTGCATTTCAGGTGGTGGGAAGCAAGGGCAAATCGGATCGAGGAAGCGTCACATCGATTGGAGAGAAGTTCCAAGGAGCTGCGCCTGGCGCAGCACAAGGCGGAGGCACAATTCGATCTCAGGGGAGAGATGCTGAGGGATGTCAGCATCTAGCAGCGTCGCGTTGATTTCAAGCTAGGGCTAATGGTAGAGATCATATTCACAGAGTCGACTACGGAGGAAAGAACGTGCATGCATGTGCAATGGCATGAGCAGCCGATGCAACTATTCAAATGGGCGGTAGGAGAAGCCAAATCCCGGGACCAGTTGTGGCGGCGCCGCTGGGCATGCATCATAGGCGAGGTGAGCTGCCCTCCTTCTCCGCCAGCGATGCAGTGACCTAGTCGGTTGCTGCTGCAGTGAACTTGCAACGCCATGTCGGTTTGCAACCTTGACAATCACTCCATCTATATGTATTGTATTCCTGTGAAAACACTTGGTCATTTGGAAAAAGATGGTAATTGATTTATCACTAGTTTTAGAATGCTTGGTCGTGACAATCAACCGAAGCCACAACCAGAAGTCTCCATCGCATAATACTTTATGGTCGGTCGCACCAACAGACTATCGGTCGGACCCGCGTCTCACCAAAGGGACGCGCATCGGCTTGGTCTAACATGTACGACCAGTTACATCACTGACTTGTGCGACCACATTTGAGCAGTGTAGTACTCCCTCTATCTCAGTTTACAAGTCTTGCACGTGTACCTAGGTTGTTAATTTGACCAACTTAATAAGAGGCATACATTACGAAAAATATATCATTACAAACTTCAAATATTCTTTTTTTAATGATATATTTTTTATGTTAAACAATTTATTTTATATAAGTTACATTGACAACCTAGATACACGTGCAAGCCTTGTAAACTGAGATGGAGGGAGTACTTGAAATTATGTTCCACTAAACTCATCGGGAGCCGTTTCGGGCCTCGAAACCAAAACCATCAATTAATCTTTACCTTGTTCCCATCACATTCCAAAGTACTAGTCCTACAATTAGGTGCAAGCCTGCTCACACCTACTAGTACGTACAAAACCTGAACATGTTCCCACTATGCAGGTTTTAGTACTAGTGCTAGTAGTACTTAGGTTATAAAAAGGGGAACTACCTAAACAAAAATTACTCTACCTTCCTCCTCATAAGTCCTTCTTCGTCCGTCATTGCCATGGCCGGTGTGTAGAGCTCTAGGTCGAGAACTACTTGTAACAAGGGAGCGGCAACCAAGGCTGTGGAAAAAAAGAGGGCTCGCCGCCATGCAGAGACCTCGAAAGATCTCTCACGGGCAAGCAATGGTTCCCGGGAGCGCCCTAGCCACGGAGGCGAACATGCTGAGCTAGCGGCGCTGGAGTCGTTATCCCTCGACGGCATGCACGATCAGCTCAATAAGCACCTCAATAAGCACAAGGACTTCATCCACGGCTTGGTGGAGTTGCTGAAGGAGAGCCTCGACGACATGCCCGCTAAGCTCAATGAGAAGGAGGAGTTGACCGCTGGCTTGGTGATGCTGCTGAAGAAGAGCATTGCCTCAGAGAAGAAGGCAACTGGCAAAATCCTGCAACTTCAGGAGGACAAGGCGAAGCTCTTCCACGAGCTCGGCCTGCTGAAGGAGGAGAACGCCAGCTGGAAGAAGCTGCATGAGAATAGTAGTTCCTCGATGAAGATGTTGCAGGCCCTCGTCATGGAACAGAAGGAGGAGTTGTCGACACCCGGCTGCTGTCAAGGTACGTAATGAGGCCGTGGAACAGATGATGAAGGCTCGTGTCGAGAAATCCCGCGTCATGGATAGAATGAAGAAGATGGTGGAGGAGACGCGCAAGGAGATGGAGGTCGCGGGGGCGATGAAGAAGTAGTTACGACTCTGCGGCCAACAACCCTTCAGGTAGTAGAGAGCAACGCCCCAGACTTGTGTGTTCGTCTTCCTTCTTTTTGGGGGTGATAATCTTCCTTCTTCTTTTGCTCCTGTGTTTCTTCTTTTGCTTCGGGTGTTTCGCCGCACATTTCACGTTCTCTGCGAGGCATGAATAGAACAATGCTAACAATGAGATGGCTAGCAAATTAGATCATTTTTTATTGCCATATGGCACTGGGCTTCCATGTTTTGTGCCCCTCCGTTGTACTACTCCAGTGGAAAACTTGAGTATACCGCATGGTTCTTTGCTCCTCCTCAGGTTGTCGGCACATTTATACGAGCAGTCAAATCACAAGGCCCCGCCTTCCAGCAGTAATGAGCCGTCAAATCACAAAGGCCCTCGCCTCCCTTGAAACCGACCAAGCTAGACTGCCCCGCCCTCTAGCCTTTTAAAAAATGTATACTTTTGTACAGTAGTAGTATCGATGGATTGCGCCATGGAGCAAAACTAACAAGATGAAATTAACGAAAAAAGGTGGTACATATATAGAGCGCTCGTCGCCAAATTATGCATATAGTACTATTAGAAAAGCTAGTGCGTGCTTAAATGGGGTGCTAAATTATATTAAAGAAATTAGCATACCTATTTAATTCTGGGGTTCTTATTATTTATGCCAAGTTGTGTGTCACTACTCAATTTTGCCATTAGAAGTTACAACTACTCAAAAAAGCCATCGATCCGTGAGATGCCTGCTCAAAATGCAATTAGATATCTCAAAAATGCCATTGTTAAGTTAGATGTTTGCTCAAAAATGCCATTAGACATTGTTATTTTCACGTCAAACCCCTTGACCATGTTATATGACAAAATAAGCCGATTCTCACAATTATAAGTGTGGCCCTGCTTGTCAGGACTAACCAAGCGAATAATTTTATAGGAAAATAAGAACGCTGTTGGGATCAAGTAGGCCCCACACTTTATTTTACTGTAGTGTGATAGAGGGAGAGCTAGCATGTTGGTCCATCGGTATTTATGTCATTATAACATGGACAAAGATATTTGAGTCACAATAATGGTGTCCAGCACAACACACCCCTCAAATAAAACTAAGCACCCTAAAATTCTTTGACAACTAAACTGCTGGCTATATGATGTTGGCCATATATATTGTATGTATATAATGTGAAGAAATGAGTGGTAGTACTATAGCAACTAAAATATGAACTGTAAGAAATACTAGTATGTACGTACTGAAGAGTTAAAGTAACGAGAAGGAACATAACATAGTTCTGCTGGGGGCTCAGCACAACACGCCCCTCAAATAAAACTAAGCACACCTGAAATTAAACTAAGCAACTAATCCGGTAGACACTGCATTAGAACCACCATGAGAAACGACACTACCACCTTACTCGGACTCCTCGTCCACGTGCTCGACTTCGTCCTTGTCCCTCTTCCTCTTGGCCGATACTTCTTTGCTTGAACCGCACACTTGGCTCTTGCTCTTCATCCAACCCTTGTCGATATTGAAACAAAGGTAGCCATCCATTACAGCGTAGTGGATGTGGTCTATATCTAGATCATTCCACTCCCGTGCATGATGAAACTTGAACGGAGGTTTCTTCAGTGTACCGTACGAAGGATGAACCATGGCTCCTGCCAGGGACAACATTGAACGCTGACCACGGGAGGGCACCAGCCCTTTCTTCTGGAGGTCGAAGGGGTTGCCTACAACGAGGCCTATTCGATCGAGGACATCACTATCGTTCCTAAAGTCTACATTAACGAATTTGGCTCGGTCGTCCTTGAGGAAGTTCTTAAAATCCTGGCACTCAACGTCGGCATGGCATATGTGGTAGACCAAGCATAAGTCATGCACGCAAACCTGGATCACATCCGGCTTCTTCTTCTCTGCATCCTTTAGAGTCTTCGTGCTTTGCAGGACTGTGGTGTACTCAACATCTAGCCCAGCGACCTACTCATCCTTTGAGTTTTCGAACATGCGTCTGAAGCGAGCAAGGCATCCTTTCACCGTCGCAGAAGAGCGGGTGTAGATGACGTTGAACTCATCATTGGTGATGGTTCTAACCTTGAACTCATCGCCGGTGATGGTTCTAACCTTGTACTCACCGTTGATCATGGAGATTTGGGACGCCATGGATTTGGGAGGAGGGTTAGGATTAGTGGAACTGCCATAATGTGAAAGGACCGGATGACTAGGAACGAACTGTTGTAATGTTAAAGGACGTCTGGGGACGAGTAGGAGTGAACTGCCAGTGGTTTTTGTAAAAATGCTGAGTGGGGCGTGCGAACGGCAGGGTAGTGGCTTGCCTGGTGGATAAATGGATTGGTGCACAGTACTATGGGGTCCCAATTAGATGTCATGTCTACTCGACGCCCAATTAAATGGCTTTCGATGTCATGTCAAGCGTCGGGAAAATTACAGGTGATACGAAGCTAAATTCACAACGAAGCCGGGGAGCTGGCAAGTATCATTTATTATCACTGGGGCAGCAAGTATCAGCTGGGTTTTGGGTTGCCCCGTCTAAGCTTTCCTTTTTAACATGCGTAGCCCACGACATGCCCGTTTGTATTTTTTTAGGGCCGTCATGTATCGACCGGCCTATGGACCTCCCATCCAAGTTTCCTGAAACATCGGCAACCCAATTTATGAATTTTTTGAAGAAAACACAGAGGTCTGTTCTATTTTTCTATATAAAAATAGGAACGCCTGGTCCAACTTATGTTTCCCTTCTAACTATATTATATATATTTAAATTATTTTATGTGTTATTATATATTAGTGTTATTGTCATCATATATTTAACAAATACTTACATATGTAAGAAAACAATAGCCCACATCTTATTAACTTATAAAAATAATTTCCTAACAATAAAATCCTGGATTTCTTTGGCAACAAAAATCCTGGTGATTGTGTACAAAAGCTTGGTAAGATTTAAGGACCAATGTAATAATAAATCACTTATTATTTAAATATATTTGTAACAAAATGCTCAGCTCCTATTTATTCTTTGATAACATTGCTGCGCCCAACCCAACATTATAATTAGAATCAGCCCAGCAAAATCATGTATTTCTAGAAAGTGCAAATGGCCTATAGTTTTTTAGGAAAAAATAAATGGGCCGCATGGATGCTACATTATTTGTTCACCCAGCCCAGCAAATGGACTGTAATTCTAAAAACAGAGATCAAATTGACTGTAAATTTTGAAAAATGGGTTGAATATGTGCCACATTTTTGGAAGTTGAAATGTGGGCCAATAGGTCGAAGCCATCGCAAGTCGTTGTCAACTTAGTCAAGAAATGATTTCGACATCGTTAGTCATTGGATTTACATCCAACGACCGGCATACATCTTCAATCTCTTGTCTTCTTCCTCCAGCGCCGCCGGGACCACCTGGTCCCGCCTCCTGATGCTAGCAGCTCTGCTTAGCACGCTGTGAAGCGCTACCCCACCGTTGGCCAGGCCATCCCTCCACCCCTCCACACCTCATGTTCTTCTCCACCGACTGCCGAACCACACCGCACTAGAACCAGTTAACCTGCGTACACCTCTCCATCTGCGAATCTACTCCCACGTATTCCCATCTCCGGCTCGTTGTTGTCCGGGGCCTCGCCGTCGTCCACCACCTTGGATGCGCTCAGCGCGGAGTGGTCAACATGGTCAATGAACGACATCCATCGGAAGTAGACTGTGCTTGGAGAGGCTGACAGCTGGGTCCATGGCCGCACGCAAAGAAATGCTTCCTTATTATGCGCAAAATAATGATTCCTCCACCTGACAGCTGGGACCCATCGGAAGGGCCTCTATATTTCGTGAAAAAATGTTCCCCCCGCTGACGGGTCGGACCCACCAGCTATATCTTCGCATGCAAGGAAGTGCCTCCTTATTACGCACAAAAAAATGAATACCCCCTACTAGCTGGGACCCACCACAGTCGGAGGCTGACTTGTGGGCCTACTAAGTTGATGGGGACGGAGGGCTTTGTCAACTTAGTCAATCTGAACGATCCTAGCTCCAGTGACCGTACGATGTCCATCCAACGGCCCTAGTGCTTCTTCAACCTCTGGTCTTCTTGCTCCAGCCACCCAAACTAGCTTTGTTCATGCCTCGTTCTCCTGCCTCCCGTGGCCGGCTATGATGTCGCGAAGGCCTCACGGCCCCCTACTACTCCCACCACTGGCCTGGCCATCCCACTACTCACCCACACCCCCTGTTATTCTACGACGATGGCGGCCTCACACCACGGTCGAACCAGTGAACCCTCGTACTCCTCTCCGCATGGGCAACCACGGCCGCGTCTTCCCCGCTCCGCATCGTCCCCTTCCTAGGCCTCGCCATCTTCCACCGCCCTGGTGCTCTCGGCGCGGTGTGGTCAACATGGTCAAGGAACGACTTCCATCGGAAGAGTACTGTACGTGGAGAGGCTGAAAGCTGGGTCCACGACCGTAGCAAGGAAGTGCCTCCTTATTACGCGGAAAATAATGATTCCTCCACCTGACAGCAGGGACCCACCCGATGGGCCACCGTATTTCGTGAAAGAATGTTTCCCTCCTGACTGCGGGGACCCACCAGCTACATCTTCGCACGCAAGGAAGTGCCTGACAGTCGGGACCCACCTGGTCGAAGCGTACGTAGTGTTGTCATTCTGGTCACGAACGTGTACGTACATACTGATTGATGTAGAGGCGCGCACGTGTGATACGTCTCCAACGTATCTATAATTTTTGATTGTTCCATGCTATTATATTATCAACCTTGGATGTTTTATATGCATTTATATGCTATTTTATACGATTTTTGGGACTAACCTATTAACCCAGAGCCCAGTGCCAGTTTCTGTTTTTTTCCTTGTTTTAGAGTCTCGCGGAAAAGGAAAATCAAACGGAGTCCAATTGACCTGAAACTTCACGGAACTTATTTTTGGAAGGAAAGCAACCCGGGAGACTTGGAGTCCACGTAAGGGAAGATTAAAGGAGGCCATGAGGTAGGCGGCGCACCCACCCCCCCTGGGCGCGCCCTCCACCCTTGTGGGCCCCTCGTGGCCCCCCTGACGTACTTCTTCCGCCTATATATCTCCATATACCCTAAAAACATCCGGGAGCACAATAGATCGGGAGTTCCACCGCCAGAAGCCTCCGTAGCCACCGAAAGCCAATCTAGACCCGTTCCGGCACCCTGCCGGAGGGGGCAATCCCTCTCCGCTGGCCATCTTCATCATCCCGGTGCTCTCCATGACGAGGAGGGAGTAGTTCTCCCTCGGGGCTGAGGGTATGTACCAGTAGCTATGTGTTTGATATCTCTCTCATGTTCTTGATTTGGCACGATCTTGATGTATTGCGAGCTTTGGTATTATAGTTGGATCTTAGGATGTTTCTCCCCCTCTACTCTCTTCTAATGAATTGAGTTTCCCCTTTGAAGTTATCTTATCAGATTGAGTCTTTAAAGATTTGAGAAGACTTGATGTATGTCTTGTCGTGCCTATCTATGGTGACAATGGGATATCACGTCATTCACTTGATGTATGTTTTGGTGATCAACTTGCGGGTTCCGCACATGAACCTATGCATAGGGGTTGGCACACGTTTTCGTCGTGATTCTCCGGTAGAAACTTTGGGGCACTCTTTGAGGTTCTATGTGTTGGTTAAATAGATGAATATGAGATTGTGTGATGCATATTGTATAATCATACCCACGGATACATGAGGTGACATTGGAGTATCAAGGTGACATTAGGGTTTTGGTTGATTTGTGTCTTAAGTTGTTATTCTAGTACGAACTCTAGGGCTGTTTGTGACACTTATAGGAATAACACAATGGATTGGTTGGAAAGAATAACTTTGAGGTGGTTCCGTACCCTACCATAATCTCTTTGTTTGTTCTCCGCTATTAGTGACTTTGGAGTGACTCTTTGTTGCATGTTGAGGGATAGTTATGTGATCCAATTATGTTATTATTGTTGAGAGGACTTACACTAGTGAAAGTATGAACCCTAGGCCTTGTTTCCTAGCATTGCAATACCGTTTACGCTCACTTTTATCATTAGTTACCTTGCTGTTTTTATAATTTCACATTACAAAAACCTTTTTCTACCATCCATATACCACTTGTTTCACCATCTCTTTGTCGAACTAGTGCACCTATACAATTTACCATTGTATTGGGTGTGTTGGGGACACAAGAGACTCTTTGTTATTTGGTTGCAGGGTTGCTTGAGAGAGACCATCTTCATCCTACGCCTCCTACGGATTGATAAACCTTAGGTCATCCACTTGAGGAAAATTTGCTACTGTCCTACAAACCTCTGCACTTGGAGGCCCAACAACGTCTACAAGAAGAAGGTTGTGTAGTAGACATCAAGCTCTTTTCTGGCACCGTTGCCGGGGAGGTGAGTGCTTGAAGGTATATCTTTAGATCTTTCAATCGAGTCTTTTAGTTTCTTGTTTTATCACTAGTTTAGTTTATAAAAGAAAATTACAAAAAAATGGAAGTAAGTTTGCCTCATACGCTTCATCTTTTTAATATCTTTCGTGAGTATGATGGAAAGGAAAATTGTGCCAAAGTGTTAGAGGAATAATTCATTAAAATATTTGGCACTAAATATTTGAATGATGAGCATGATTGCAATGTTGTTAGTATGAACTCCTTGAATATCCATGGTACTAATGATGATTGCACTAGTTATGATGAAAATGTCTCCTATAAACATGTCAATTTTTGTGGAGTGCATTGGGTTTGTAATTACACACCAAATAGGGAAGATAGATATTGCAAGAGGCATAAGTACATAGAAACTAAATTGTTGCAAGAAAGGCTAGATGATTGTGCTGAAGATTTAAATTTTCTTGGCCGTACTTGTATACTTTGCAATGAAGAGGGTCATTTAGCTATCCGATGCAAATTGTTTCATGATCTAATCGTGTCCAAAAATTGTGGTGACTTGATTTCCCTTGCACATTATAATGAACTTAGTTTGCTTATGGGCTACGAAGAAATGAAATGTATAACTAAACATCTTCCAGAATTTGCCCGTTATAAACTTCTTGGTTTTGATCTAGAGGAAATTTATATGTATTGTGCGGTGAATTGTATTGAAAATCCTTATATTGCATATTACATAAAGAAAAGAAAACAAATAGAAGATGAAGAGAATACTAATGAAAGGGAAGAGACTTCCCAATACCCTCCTATTATTTCTTATGATGAATCAGGTAATGAGGAGGAGCCTCCTATTCAACCAATCTCATTAATAAGGAGCTCCAAAAAGAGGATTGAACCCACACATGATGTGGTGAAGAAGAAGAAAAGAAAAAGGAAGAGAGGTAAAAAGACATCTCCCCCAAATAATGCTGCTCCTATTAATATTTTACCTCATGAAAATATAATTGTGAAAGATAATGATACTTCTAATGATCTTGAAAATCTTTTTGGCACTTGCTTGGAAGAATATGACAATTGATATACTATTGGTTCTATCCATACTATTAATGATGAGAGTGATTATGCTTATGATATGAAAATGCCCAAGCTTGGGGATGCTATGTTTGATGAAGATGATGTTTTTTAGAATATATTTGCTACAATTAATGTTTGTCACAAGCTTGGGGATGCTACGTTTAATGAAGATGATATTTTTAGTCTCCCAAGTTTTGATATGCAAGTTTATAATGATGATAGCATGCCTCCTACTTATGATGATTATTGTGATGATACTTATACCATAAAAATTAGTGATTATATTTATAAAACTTGTCATGATTATGATTACCCTTTTTCTGAACATTACTCTTTTAATGTGGAAACAATTTATAGTATTCGAGTCTCTTATGATACTCCCACTATTCCGAATGAGAAGAATCTTGCTTATGTGGAGAGTAATAAATTTTCTATGCTTGTAGATCATGAAAAGAATGCTTTAGGTGCTGGTTATATTGTTGAATTCATTCATGATGCTACTGAAAATTATTATGAGGGAGGAACATATGCTTGTAGGAATTGCAATAATATCAAGTTTCCTCTCTATGTGCTTAAAGTTTTGAAGTTATGCTTGTTTTGCCCTCCTATGCTAGTTGATTATTGTTCCCATAAGTTGTTCTCTCACAAAGTCCCTATGCATAGGAAGTGGGTTAGACTTAAATGTGCTAGTCAAATTCTTCATGATGCTCTCTTTATGTTTCAATTCTTATCTTTTATGTGAGCATCATTGAAATCATCATGCCTAGCTAGGGGCTTTGAACGATAGCGCTTGTTGGGAGGCAACCCAACTTTATTTTTATTCCTTGCCTTTTGCTCCTGTTTAGTAATAAATAATTCATCTATCCTATGTTTAGATGTGGTTTTATGCTTTTAATTAGTGTTTGTGCCAAATAGAACCTTTGGGAAGACTTTGGGAAAGTCTTGTTGATCATGCTGTAAAAAACAGAAACTTTAGCGCTCACGAGAATTGCTGCCATTTTTTATTCGAGAGTGCTATTTAGTTAATTATTTTTTACATATGATTAATAGATAAGTTCCTCACGTTCATCAAGTTATTTTAGAATTTTTGGGGTTCCATAAGTTTGCGTTAGTTACAGATTACTACAGACTGTTCTGTTTTTGACAGATTCTGTTTTTCATGTGTTGTTTACTTATTTTGATGAATCTATGGCTAGTAAAAGAGTTTATAAACCATAGAGAAGTTGGAATACAGTAGGTTTAACATCAATATAAATAAAGAATGAGTTCATTACAGTACCTCGAAGTGGTGTTTTGTTTTCTTTCGCTAACGGAGCTTACGAGTTTTCTGTTAAGTTTTGTGTTGTGAAGTTTTCAAGTTTTGGGTAAAGATTCGATGGATTATGGAATGAGGAGTGGAAAGAGCCTAATATTTGGGATTAACATGGCACCACAAGGAAATATTCAAGGACAACCAAGAGCCTAAGCTTGGGGATTCCCCAGAAGGCGTCCCCTCTTTCGTCTACGTTCATCGGTAACTTTACTTGGAGCTATATTTATATTTACCACATGATATGTGTTTTGCTTGGAGAGTAATTTTATTTTATTTTGTTTTGATTGCTGTTTTAATAAAATACCAAGATCTGAAATTATTAAATGTTAGAGAGTCTTCACATAGTTGCATAATTATTCGACTACTCATTGATCTTCACTTATATCTTTCGGAGTAGTTTGTCATTTGCTCTAGTACTTCACTTATATCTTTGTAGAGCACGGTGGTGGTTTTATTTTATAGAAATAGATGAACTCTCATGCGTCACTTATATTATTTTGAGATTCTTTAGAACAGCATGGTAGTTTGCTTTGGTTATGAAACTAGTCCTAATATGATGGGCATCCAAGAGGGATATAATAAAAACTTTCATATAAAGTGCATTGAATACTATGAGATGTTTGATACTTGATGATTGTTTTGAGATATGAGGATGGTAATATTAGAGTCATGCTAGTTCAGTAGTTGTGAATTTGAGAAATACTTGTGTTAAAGTTTTTGATTCTCGTAGCTTGTACGTGTGGTGAACCGTTATGTGATGAAGTCGGAGCATGATTTATTTATTGATTGTCTTCCTTATGAGTGGCGGCCGGGGACGAGCGATGGTCTTTTCCTACCAATCTATCCCCCTAGGAGCATGCGCGTAGTACTTTGTTTCGATAACTAATAAATTTTTGTAATAAGTATGTAAGTTCTTTATGACTAATGTTGAGTCCATGGATTATATGCACTCTCACCCTTCCACCATTGCTAGCCTCTCTAATACCGCGCAACTTTTGCCGGTACCATAAACCCACCATATATCTTCCTCAAAACAGCCACCATACCTACCTATTATGGCATTTCCATAGCCATTCTGAGATATATTGCCATGCAACTTTTCACCGTTCCGTTTATTATGACACGCTCCATCATTGTCATATTGCTATGCATGATCATGTAGTTGACATTGTATTTGTGGCAAAGCCATCGTTCATAATTCTTTCATACATATCACTCATGAGTCATTGCACATCCCGGTACACCGTAGGAGGCATTCATATAGAGTCATATCTTGTCCTAAGTATTGACTTGTAATTCTTGAGTTGTAAGAAAATAAAAGTGTGATGATCATCATTATTAGAGCATTGTCCCAGTGAGGAAAGGATGATGGAGACTATGATTCCCCCACAATTCGGGATGAGACTCCGGACGAAAATAAATAAATAAATAAAAGAGGCCAAAGAAGACCAAATAAAAAAAGAGAAAAGAGGCCATAAAAAAAGAGAAGGCCCAAATAAAAAAATGAGAGAAAAAGAGAGAAGGGGCAATGCTACTATCCTTTTACCACACTTGTGCTTCAAAGTAGCACCATGATCTTCATGATAGAGAGTCTCCTATGTTGTCACTTTCATATACTAGTGGGAATATTTCATTATATAACTTGGCTTGTATATTCCAATGATGGGCTTCCTCAAAATGCCCTAGGTCTTCGTGACAAAGCAAGTTGGATGCACACCCACTTAGTTTCTTTTTGAGATTTCATACACTTATAGCTCTAGTGCATCCATTGCATGGCAATCCCTACTCACTCACATTGATATCTATTGATGGGCATCTCCATAGCCCATTGATACGCCTAGTTGATGTGACATTATCTTATCCTTTTTGTCTTCTCCACAACCACCATTCTATTCCACCTATAGTGTTATGTCCATGGCTCACGCTCATATATTGCATGAAGATTGAAAAAGTTTGAGAACATCAAAAGTATGAAACAATTGCTTGGCTTGTCATCGGGGTTGTGCATGATTTAAATATTTTGTGTGGTGAAGATGGAGCATAGCCAGACTATATGATTTTGTAGGGATAGCTTTCTTTGGCCATGTTATTTTGAGAAGACATGATTTCTTTGTTAGTATGCTTGAAGTATTATTATTTTTTATGTCAATATTAAAATTTTGTCTTGAATCCTATGGATCTGAATATTCTTGCCACAATAAAAAGAATTACATAGAGAAATATGTTAGGTAGCATTCCACATCAAAAATTCTGTTTTTATCATTTACCTGCTCGAGGACGAGCATGAATTAAGCTTGGGGATGCTGATACGTCTCCAACGTATCTATAATTTTTGTTTGTTCCATGCTATTATATTATCAACCTTGGATGTTTTATATGCATTTATATGCTATTTTATATGATTTTTGGGACTAACCTATTAACCTAGAGCCCAGTGCCAGTTTTTGTTTTTTTTCCTTGTTTTAGAGTATCGCAGAAAAGGAAAATCAAACGGAGTCCAATTGACCTGAAACTTCACGGAACTTATTTTTGGAAGGAAAGCAACCCAGGAGACTTGGAGTCCATGTAAGGGAAGCTTCAAGGAGGCCACGAGGAAGGGGGCGCGCCCACCCCCCTGGGCGCGCCCTCCACCCTCGTGGGCCCCTCGTGGCCCCCGTGACATACTTCTTCCGCCTATATATCTCCATATACCCTAAAAACATCCGGGAGCACAATAGATCGGGAGTTCCGCTGCCAGAAGCCTCAGTAGCCACCGAAAGCCAATCTAGACCCGTTTCAGCACCCTGCCGGAGAGGGCAATCCCTCTCCGGTGGCCATCTTCATCATCCCGATGCTCTCCATGACGAGGAGGGAGTAGTTCTCCCTCGGGGCTGAGGGTATGTACCAGCAGCAATGTGTTTGATCTCTCTCTCTCTCTCTCGTGTTCTTGATTTGGCACGATCTTTATGTATCGCGAGCTTCGCTATTATAGTTGGATCTTATGATGTTTCTCCCCCTCTACTCTCTTGTAATGAATTGAGTTTCCCCTTTGAAGTTATCTTATCGGATTGAGTCTTTAAAGATTTGAGAACACTTGATGTATGTCTTGCCGTGCGTATCTGTGGTGACAATGGGATATCACGTGATTCACTTGATGTATGTTTTGGTGATCAACTTGCGGGTTCCGCCCATGAACCTATGCATAGGGGTTGGCACACGTTTTTGCCGTGATTCTCCGGTAGAAACTTTGGGGCACTCTTTGAGGTTCTATGTGTTGGTTAAATAGATGAATATGAGATTGTGTGATGCATATCGTATAATCATACCCACGGATACTTGAGGTGACATTGGAGTATCTAGGTGACATTAGGGTTTTGGTTGATTTGTGTCTTAAGCTGTTATTCTAGTACGAACTCTAGGGCTGTTTGTGACACTTATAGGAATAGCACAACAGATTGGTTGGAAAGAATAACTTTGAGGTGGTTCCGTACCCTACCATAATCTCTTTGTTTGTTCTCCTCTATTAGTGACTTTGGAGTGACTCTTTGTTGCATGTTGAGGGATAGTTATGTGATCCAATTATGTTATTATTGTTGAGAGGACTTACACTAGTGAAAGTATGAACCCTAGGCCTTGTTTCCTAGCATTGCAATACCGTTTACGCTCACTTTTATCATTAGTTACCTTGCTGTTTTTATAATTTCAGATTACAAAAACCTTTATCTACCATCCATATACCACTTGTTCACCATCTCTTCACCGAACTAGTGCACCTATACAATTTACCATTGTATTGGGTGTGTTGGGGACACAAGAGACTCTTTGTTATTTGGTTGCAGGGTTGCTTGAGAGAGACCATCTTCATCCTACGCCTCCTACAGATTGGTAAACCTTAGGTCATCCACTAGTGGGAAATTTGCTACTGTCCTACAATCCTCTGCACTTGGAGGCCCAACAACGTCTACAAGAAGAAGGTTGTGTAGTAGACATCAACGTGTCGTAGTAGAGGCGCGCACGTAGCATGTACATGTATGTACAGCGGCTAGGGTGCAAGAAAGAAAATACGGCCAAGTATGTACATACGGGCGGGGTCTCAAACGCCTACTCGCGCATACGTACGGCCAGGGCTCGTGTACATGGATGCGTCGGAATGGAGAAGCTGCACCATCATCGTGTTCATGGGGAGGCAACGGAATGCATTGTGTTCATCGGGAGGCAATAGAATACGTTGTGTTCATCGGGAGCCAACCGGCTTGGATGGAACAGCCGATGGAAACGAGGCTTGGCGTACCGTAGAATGGAGGAAACGGCCTTGTGTTCGTCCGACCACGGTCGAAACGGGATCCTGTTCATCGGGAGGGGTCTGGCGTACCGCAAAACGGAGGAAATGGACCTCTTACGGTCGAAATGGGGTCTTGTTGATCGAGAGGGGTGTGGCGTACCGCAAAACGAAGGAAGCGGACTTGTGTTGGAGCGCTACGGTCGAAACGGGGGTCCTGTTCATCAGGAGGGGTGTGGCATACTGCAAACGGGACTCCACGAGATACTATTCATATCCACCATCGACTGCCTCCATGGGCTACTGTTCATCCACCGCCGACCTCCTCCAGCGTCCACCTGCGACTGTTCATCCACGGGCTCCTATTCATCTAGCCTCCACCGCGCGCTCCACCACCGGCTACTGTTCAACCAGCCCTCTCCACGGGGTCCTACTCAACCACCCCTCCACGGGCTACTATTCATCCAGCCCTCCACCGGCTACTGTTCAACCAACCCTCCATGGGGTCCTGTCATCTAGCCCTCCATGGGGTCCTGTTCATCCAGCTGTCCACGGGGTCCTATTCATCCACCGGCTCGATCGATCAGGGTACTTTTCACCCAGCGGCAACAGCCTCTACTACCATGGGGTCTTGTTCATCCAACCCCCCACCAGGAACTGTTCATCCAACCCCCCCCCCCACAACGCTCACTGTTCATCAAGGGAAGGAGGCAGTAGTGTTCGACCGACTTCAATTAGCAGCAGTAGCGAAGGAATCACTCGGGTTTAATTAATAACCAGGTGGAAGTCATGTTACTTGACTATGACGAACCTATGAACTATGAGGAAGCGATGATGAGCCCAGATTCCGCAAAATGGCTTGAGGCCATGAAATCTGAGATGGGATCCATGTATGAGAACAAAGTATGGACTTTGGTTGACTTTCCGAATGATCGGCAAGCCATTGAGAATAAATGGATCCTCAAGAAGAAGACTGACGCTGACGGTAATGTTACTATCTACAAAGCTCGACTTGTTGCGAAAGGTTTTCGACAAGTTCAAGGAGTTGACTACGATGAGACCTTCTCACCCGTAGCGATGCTTAAGTCTGTCTGAATCATGTTAGCAATTGTCGCATTTTATGATTATGAAATTTGGCAAATGGATGTAAAGACTGCATTCCTGAATGGATTTCTGGAAGAAGAGTTGTATATGATGCAACCTGAAGGTTTTATCGATCCAAAGGGAGCTAACAAAGTGTGCAAGCTCCAACGATCCATCTATGGACTGGTGCAAGCATCTCAGAGTTGTAATAAACGTTTTGATAGTGTGATCAAAGCATATGGTTTTATACAGACTTTTGGAGAAGCCTGTATTTACAAGAAAGTGAGTGGGAGCTCTGTAGCATTTCTAATATTATATGTGAATGACATATTGTTGATTGGAAATGATATAGAATTTCTTGATAGCATAAAAGGACTTGAATAAGAGTTTTTCAATGAAAGACCTCGGTGAGGCTGCTTATATATTGGGCATGAAGATCTATAGAGATAGATCAAGACGCTTAATTGGACTTTCACAAAGCACATACCTTGATGAAGTTTTGAAGAAGTTACAAATGGATCAAGCAAAGAAAGGGTTCTTGCCTGTGTTACAAGGTGTGAAGTTGAGTGAGACTCAATGCCCGACCAATGCAGAAGATAGAGAGAAAATGAAAGATGTTCCCTATGCTTCAGCCATAGGCTCTATCATGTATGTAATGTTTTGTACCAGACCTGATGTGTGCCTTGCTATTAGTTCAGTAGGGAGGTACCAAAGTAATCCAGTAGTGGACCACTGGACAATGGTCAAGAACATCCTGAAATACCTGAAAAGGACTAAGGATATGTTTCTCGTTTATGGAGGTGACAAGGAGCTTGTCGTAAATGGTTACGTCGATGCAAGCTTTGACACTGATCCAAATGACTTTAGGTCACAAACCGGATACGTGTTTTTATTGAACGGTGGAGCTGTCAGTTGGTGCAGTTCTAAGCAAAGCGTTGTGGCGGGATCTACGTGTGAAGTGGAGTACATAGCTGCTTCGGAAGCAGCAAATGAAGGAGTTCATATCTGATCTAGGTGTCATACCTAGTGCATCGGGTCCAATGAAAATCTTTTGTGACAATACTAGTGCAATTGCCTTGGTAAAGGAATCCAGATTTCACAAAAGAACCAAGCACATCGAAAGACGCTTCAGTTCCATCCGCGGTCAAGTCATGGAGGGAGTCATAGATATTTGGAAGATACATATGGGTCTGAATGTTGCAGACACGTTGACTAAGTGTCAGGACCGGATTTTCAGGGTAATAATTTTTCCAGAAAATGGCCCTTGTGCTCACCAGCCCCAGGATTACTGTTAGCTTATGAGACACCAACTTGATACAGAAACTCCAAGAAAAATACAAAATGTGTAGTACAAGGCCATTCTGGCCTATGAGTACAACAAACGGTTTCTAGTGGTTGACGGCGGAAGCGGTTTGTGGTCCATCGGTGTCAATGGGACTCCATTTCCCATAGGAACAACTGACCTAGATAACTCCTATCTTCGTGAGGCTGCTATCACCATTGCATAGGTTCCGGGGCTGTCATCACAACGCTCCCCTCCATGCAAGGAATCTGGCCAAGACAATAGCCAGGGACAAACCAGTGAGTATTTTGAATGTACTCGCAAACATTATGAACACAGGTATAATATGACAATTGACAATCCTTCTCTGAAATATTCTATGATCTCACGTCAGTCAAAAAATAAACACCCCTGATGCACGCAAGCAGGTTATTCATATACAACATGAATATGTAATAAGGGAGTAGAGATAGAATGCACCGATCGGGTGTCTGAAGCGACACCTCGAAAGGATAATAATATAAAGCATGCCTCAGTAGGGCGTATGAGCGACACCACATAAAGGGCTTATAACGGAAATAAGTAGCAAACATGCCACAGTCGGGCGTCTGTGCGACACCACATAAAGGGCTTATAAAGGAAATAAGTAGAAAACATGCCATAGTCGGGCGTCTGTGCGGCACCACATAAAGGGCTTATAGAGTAAGTAAATAACAAGCATGCCATAGTCAGGCGTCTCAGCGACACTACATGAATGGCTTATAAAATAAATGAATAACAAGCATGCCACAGTCGGGCATCTCCGCGACACCACATAAAGGGCTTATATGAGAGTAGTCACAGTGAATATCTAGGAGGTAGAACCGTCCCAGGGATACTCAGTAATTCAAACAATGTAAATGGTTAGTCCATAATAATATTAATCATAGTCATCATGAGTCACAAGTCATGATCCATGTTCTGGTTTAGCAGCTTTTCCTCCGAAGACCGACACTAAGACCAACACTTGATCCATCCCAGACTGTAGTCCTTAACCATGGACACGGCTATTCGAATAGATATAATCTCTGTAGAGGGTGTACTCTTTAACCACGAATAATGGATTCCTTTAGTCCATCGGGACTAATTCTTTCTATGGTCTTTTAATTGAAAACACACCTGACCGCACACACCAGCCAAACTTACCGGTGCCTGGAATCACCCACGACACCCGTTAAGCAAAACTCTAAGTGGGGAGGCTACAACCTCGACTAGCATGGGATCACAAAATTTATAACGCGCGCAAACTAGGGGAGCTACCCCCTCGGCTCCAACCGGAAACACCCATGCCCCCGGACCAGGTGGCATGCCTACCGGATGCAGCCGGTATCTTCCACCATGGCCTCTCTGTACGGTGTGTGCTAGGAAGGGGTTGACAACTTACTGAACCGTACCCTACCTATGGCAGGGACAAGTGGTAGTACGAAACAAGTATGGGGGTTACTGGAACAAGACTCGATCTATGGTCGACTCAGGAGGTTAAAGCATTTCCTGCATGATAAGCATAAGAAATATATTTCACACCAATCAGACAGAATCACCACTCATCATACCTCACCATGCCTTACCGGACACAACCATCTCGACGAAGAACTAGAGACAAGCTCGTGTCTACCCAAGACAGAGGCTTTCCCGAATTCCTTCCGGTAGGCATAAAAGGCATACGAGGGTGATTACTATCACAAACATATCAAATTCCAACAGCACGGAATCATCAATATGCACTCATGAGTATGATCATGTCATCACATAAAATAACGAATACTCCGTGTCAAGGTGGTGTTGTAACCGCATCAAACAACACACAACAATATTATGCCAGGGTTCAGAATGCTTGCCTTCAAGAGTATGCAAGTGTGGTGCACTTTTTGAAAGTTGCCTTCTCTCTCCAAAAATCCTATTTAAGAAAATTTCAAATTAACACATAGTTTCAAAACAGTACAAAAAAGTTGTTTGGAAAATTTTCAAATAAATATGAAAATAAACTAGACAAAATTTGAGAAACAACAGAAAAAGAATCAAATCAATTGGACTTATATTTAAAAAGTTATAGCCAGTCAAAGTTTAGTCAAAATCTGTTTTTAATAAAAATCAGAAAAAGAAAACGGTTCGAAAGCACTTACGTTTTCCTCTAGCGAAGGCGTATTTGGTGGAATACGCTTCCACTTAAAACACGCTTCGGCTGGGCTGGGTCACTGACAATGGGTCCATTGGGCCCACTGGTCAGGTTTGACCAGTCGCCCGCACCTCCTTCCTCCTCTATCCGAGCGGAGACGGAGCTGCGGCGATCACCGTCGACGAACGGCGGCTCCCCACGGGATTCCGAGGGCAGGGATGGATCCGCTGGTCCAGGGCGGTCCTCCTGGTGGTCGAGCGGGTCGCGGGGACAAAGGGGGTCGCCGGCGGCGAGCTCTGCGGTGGACGGCGGCTTCGGGAGGATTTGGTGGCTCGAGCTACGGTGGCTCCCGATCGAAGCTGAGAGATAGGGCGGCCCCGCACGGTCGAGGGGAGTTGGATGGTGGCACTGGATGGAGTGGGGAGGCTTTGCTCGTGATGCACGGCACCGGAGCGTGGCGGCGGCCGAACTGGCCGGAGATGGGGAAGAAGGCTTGCCCCCATCGATTGCTGGTTGTGGGAGCTCTAGAGGGATGGCCTGAGGTTGCCTGAAGGTATGGACGGGCTCGGGGGCTCCTTTTATAGGCGGTCGAGGTCGGTTCCACGGCGGCCGGGGATAAGATCGACGGTGAGCTGCTACTATGGCGGTAGATGACGTGGCGATGCAAGGGGTGGCTTAGAGGGGCGACTGGATGAGCTCGAGCTGTTCAGGGGTGAGCTGGCGCGCGGCTGTGGCTCGGGCGGCGCCGTCCATGGCAGAGGCGGGCGGAGCGGCAGTGGCGGCTTGTGGTGGTGGCGCTGTGGGGTGTTAGGAGGTGGCCAGGGCGGCTTTGCGATGAGGGAGGGGTCGGGGCGCGATGGCTGTGAGCGGGTACGGATCAGAACGGGCGCGGGGAGGCGGCAGCGGGACGCGGCGACTCGGGCGCACGCATGTGCAAAATGCATGCTCTGGCCGCGCCTTGAGCACGCACGTGAGGTGCTCAGCAAAATGCCAATGCCTGCCAGGGGGCTCTAATCCACATGAGGTTTAGCAAGGTGGTGCTATAGACTAAGTTAGAGCCATGAGACATGCTGTTTAGGCAAAGCAAGCAGGTTCAAAATGCAAACTAGGTTTCATGCCAATTCTGTTCATGAACTCAAGGTGTTCGACAAAATGCTATGGTCATCTTGGCATCTCTTGAGGTGGCCAAAAACTCCAGATCATAGTCTCTTTAGATGATAAAGATGGTGGCAAGGTTAGTTTGACAAAAACAAAAACTCCCTAGTGCAAGTTTTTGAGAAAACCAAATCTTGACAGAAAAATAAAGGCTATTATTTCATGGACCAAAAATACTCCAATGGGTCCAATCTCCTGGACTTAAGGGTTTGGTAGGGTGGACTATAAGCAGGAAAAATCTCATGGGCACTAGAGCAAAACAAAATAGGGTTGCAGTAGAAAATACCAAACTGGACCAGAGAGCAAAAGAGGATGATTTGCTCAAATTTTTCAAAGAACTCCAATGGGTTTTTGCATAAAGTTGAATTATATACTCATACTAACATCTCCCAACTTTGGTGGAATTTATAAAGAAATATTTAAATAGGTTGTAGTGCAAATTACAAACTGGACCAGATTTGAAAACTTGGGGTAGGGCTCAAAATTTCCAAATGACTAAAAGAGATTTTTGCATAAAAGTGATGTGGGAACATCACATGACATCTCCAAATTTTGGTGGGGATTTTAAAGGAGTATTTGAAAGGGTTGTAGTGCAAATGGAACTCTAAAACTTATGAAAAACCATTTTTAAAGGAATAAAGCTCAGGAAAAATAATCGTAGAAATAATTCTACTGATTAAAAGAAATGGTCTTGGAAAGAGATACAAGTCCAACAATATTTTTGAAAGGTTTTCACTTGGGGTGAAAACTCCACAATTCAGGAGAAAAGAGTGGTTCTGAGTTAAAAGAAAATCCAGAAAATAAAAATTTAATTTACCAAGGCAAAATTTTAATTAATAAATCATGGTTAAAATTTTGGGGTGCTACAACACTACCCCCCTTAAGAAAAATCTCGTCCTCGATATTTGCTAGGGGTTGTTTTGAAAAAGAATTACTCGTACTACCTCAAGGTAAAATCACAAAAACAACCATCCTACCCATGTAATAAAATGTGGCTGCAGTGAAAGGGCAAATATGTGGTGTAAAACTACAGTGTGGAATACTGGCACTGCGTGGAAAAATCTATAGTTGGGGAAAACGAGAAATTTCTACTTTTGGTTACAGTAAATTTAGAATAGATTTCTAAATTTCTAAAATACGCTGGTCGTACCCGAGAGCACAATGCTCTCTCTGGCTGACAGATGGACCCGGGGCCCACTGTCAGTCTCTTCTTCTACCTCTGGCTCTCTCTTCTTCTTCTCTCTCGCGCACTTTCCTGCGCTTTCTCCACCGGCGACGTCTAGCGCGTAGGGCATCTAGGCCATACTGCGGTAGTGTGCGGCGTGCTAGCTGCCGATGCAGCATGCACTCACCTCGCGGGCCAGTGCGCTATCGGCACTGCTCGCGGATTCACCTCCGAACACCGGCGATCGAGCAACGAGTGGCGCTAGTGGACTTCACCCACCGTACACCTATCTCGAGCTATAAAATAACCGAGGTGCTCCTCTCTTCTTACTCACACCTGACCTCGCTTCTCCTTCCTTCTCCTCCATTTCTGTTTGCAGGAGCTCGAGATGAGGCTCTGATAGCGGAGGTGATGCCAGACTGGTACATGATCCTAGTGTGCGGAGGGTTGGCGGCATTGCTGGGGTTCTCCGTGCTCATGTGTGCGATGATCCTCGATGATCGTCGTGATGCTGCCGCTCGAGTGTTAGCTCTCCGCGGTGGTGGTGATCATGAGGACTAAGTGCGGTGTCGGGTGCTAACTGCTGTCGGTGTGCTGTAGGCAACTTGCACCCGAATAATTACCCACAAATCTCTCCTTCAGAGACTATGGTGTGCTAGGAGGGTGATTAGTTAGGTGCAACCCATACGCGTGGATTTGCAATTAGTACACATGGTCGAGTGGTTGTGGTTGTGAGTCTGCCGTCGTGGTGCTGCGTGAATAAAAATCTATGTCGTGAAGAGATATACGCTGCAACAACTCAGGGAAAAATCTCACTTCAGAATTTACCGAGAGTGAAATCAGTTAATAAAATTAACAGCAGTAAAAACTACTCACATTAATTGAAACCAAATATTTAATTCATTGCACAAATTTAGGATACCATGCATACGTTGCAACACATAAATAAATGCTGGGACAACAAACATAGCAGTGATGTCTACAATGAAAACGGTAAATAGACAGGGTCTTGAGAAAATGTCTCTGGCACTGGGGCACACTCTTCTTCTATCGGGGGAAGCGGATTGACTAGTCGATGAATGCGCCTCTCTTGGTCGGGCCTTAGTGGTCTGCCAATAGCTATCTGAGGATTTAAATCAGCGAGGCTCTAGAGATAACCCATTACTCGTTGGGTCAAACGCTCTTGGGCGATGACATACTGGGCAAGGTTGGCCAGCACTGGGTCTCTCTCAATTCGTCCACCGGGAAAAGATGCTACTTCTACGGGTGCTGCACGACTCAGAATGTAATAATACCTTCATTCGCTGGCATAGAGCACCACGAATCGAAGGCGAGCAAGCGCTTCGTACGCAGCAGCTTCTACGGCCATTTGCGGAGTCGGCATAGATTTCCCCTCGAAGGAGACTTCCGTTGGGTCTTGGTTTGGGTTTGCGAGGGGGATGTGCACCACTGCCCAATATTTCGAGGTGGAAGGGGTGATCCTCGATTTGAGCAACTCGTACTGGGGTGGATGGGTAGAACTCACTGTACTGCAGGTAAAATCCCACAATATTTTAACAAACCTACCTGGGGTTGCATCTGGAGTTCTCAGATAAATACTAGGGCTCGACATGGCAAAGAAATGGATGTGAGAGTTGTGCACGAGGAAAGGGATGCTTGGTAAGGTCACGAGGTGGCCTTTTATATAGCATTTGGGCTGGGACATTTATCGCTGTGATGGGTAACTAGCTTGTCGGTTCTGCTCTATGGGGTCGGGGTCAAAGCCACAGATATACATATCTCACAAAAGTGATGTATTACTGTGGGTGTCCTCGGGGGTGGTTTTTGGTAGCTACGCCCGGAATTAAAAATGCAATCGTACGCCAACATACTTATGCATGGCTATTATTTAAAATAGGGGTGCATAAGCAGATAGTATTTAATTATGGCGATACAAGATCACACAATTACAGGGCGTGGACATATTAAGAATCGGTACTACTCGAGTGACTTAGTCTACCTCGTTTATATCTAAGCGGGCATGCCTCATGGACGCCGAGGCTTCTCCACGGGTTTCACCGTCGGGGTTAGCTAGATGGGGCTGAGGAGCTGCAGGGTCGGGGTAGCGATGATGACCATCGCGGGGGTTGTTGGCCACGATCCCGTTGGAGCATGTTCCCAAAAGGCGACTAAGCACTTCTGGGGACACCAAAGCATTTTGGTCGATGGTTGGGGCAGACCTCAAGGACTCGATCAGTTGTCTGAACAGCACGACTGGGTTGTCGGTGTCGGGCTCATCTTCTCCTCTTGTTGGGGCTCGGCGAACCAGTTCTCCACGAGCTGCAATCACATCAAGGGTGATTTGATCGAACGGTTCCTCTAGTGCACTTACATAGCGCACCAGATGCAATAATGTAGGATCCTTCTCGTGATCTTCGTTGGCAACCTGGGGTGGCCTACCATACCCGTCACGGCTGGGGTAGTAGTAGAACGAGCGACAGTTAACCCTGGGCGACAAGTGCCAGAGTTGAACTATAGCATCTCGAGCAGCTAGTTGGATGGCTTGTGGCTCGAAGGAAGTTGTCCTTCCGGTAAACCTGTAGGGGCGTTCTGGTGATAGACCCCTACCATAGATGTGCACAGTGGCCCAGCATTGACGGCTCTCACCGCTCATGGGCCCTTGGTATATAACATACTCTGGGGGCTGTTCTAATGCAGGCACGGTGGGTGAGGTTTGCTAGCACGGTCACAAAACCTCCAAGGTTGGTTGCTATGGTCTCATTGTGAACAATTGGTCTAAGCATTTTAGCTTGGTTTTGGCGTAGAGGCCGTGTTGTGCTGGGTTGAGGCTAGTGTGCCCTTTTTATAAAAAAGGGGATGGAGTCTTCCTTCGCACGCTTGTGAAAGAGACAATTTAGGTGTCGGTCACTGGCGCGTGATCGACAGGCTTAGGCTGATAGGTTGGGCGCCGACTACCAAAAGGTGTCGGGGTCACTATGTGGCTATCTTACACAAGAAGCTTGGCCGGGGTTAGGTTAAGGTCTGGTGGGTTGATTTACCTAGGTGTATTAACCTGGCCAAGATAGGATTAGCCAATGGTCAGCCTGGCTTTGATACCAAGGTTGTCAGCACCGGATTTTCAGGGTATTAATTTTCCCAAAAAATGGCCCTTGTGCTCACCAGCCCCAGGATTACTGTTAGCTGATGAGACACCAACTTGATACAGAAACTCCAAGCAAAATAAAAAATGTGTAGTACACGGCCATTCTGGCCTATGAGTACAACAAATGGTTTCTAGTGGTTGACGGCGGAAGCGGTTTGTGGTCCATCAGTGTCTATGGGACTCCATTTCCCACAGGAACAGCTGACCTGGATAACTCCTATCTTCACGAGGCTGCTATCACCATTGCATAGGTTCCTGGGCTGTCATCACAATGCTCCTCTCCATTCAAGGCATCTGGCCAAGACAATAGCCAGGGACAAGCCATACTTTTAATGTACTCGCAAACATTATGAACACAGGTATAATATAACAATTGACAATCCTGCTCTGAAATATTCTATGATCTCACGTCAATCACAAAATAAACACCCCTGATGCACGCAAGAAGGTTATTCATATACAACATGAATATGTAATAAGGGAGTAGAGATAGAATGCACCGATCGGGTGTCTGAAGCGACGCCTCGAAAGGATAATAATATACAGCATGCCTCAGTTGGGCATCTGAGCGACACCACATAAAGGGCTTATAACGGAAATAAGTAGCAAACATGCCACAGTCAGGCGTCTGTGCGACACCACATAAAGGGCTTATAAAGGAAATAAGTAGCAAACATGCCACAGTCGGGCATCTGTGCGGCACCACATAAAGGGCTTATAGAGTAAGTAAATAACAAGCATGCCACAGTCGGGCGTCTCAGCGACACCACATAAAGGGCTTATAAAATAAATGAATAACAAGCATGCCACAGTCGGGCGTCTCCGCGACACCACATAAAGGGCCTATTCGAGAGTAGTCACAGTGAATATCCAGGAGGTAGAACCGTCCTAGGGATACCCCGTAATTCAAACAATGTAAATATTAGTCCATAATAATATTAATCATAGTCATCATGAGTCACAAGTCATGATCCATGTTCTGGTTTAGCAGCTTTTCCTCCGAAGACCGACACTAAGACCGACACTTGACCCATCCCAGACTGTAGTCCTTAACCATGGACACGGCTATTCGAATAAATATAACCTCTGCAGAGGGTGTATTCTTTACCCACGAGTAACGGATTCCTTTAGTCCATTGGGACTAATTCCATCTATGGTCTTTTAATTGAAAACACACCTGACCGCACACACCAGCCAAACTTACCGGTGCCTGGAATCACCCACGACACCCGTTAAGCAAAACTCTAAGTGGGGAGGCTACAACCTCGACTAGCATGGGATCACAAAATTTATAACGCGCGCAAACTAGGGGAGCTACCCCCTCGGCTCCAACCGGAAACACCCATGCCCCCGGACCAGGTGGCATGCCTACCAGATGCAGCCGGTATCTTCCACCATGGCCTCTATGTACGGTGTGTGCTAGGAAGGGGTTGAAAACTTACTGAACCGTACCCTACCTATGGCAGGGACAAGTGGTAGTACGAAACAAGTATGGGGGTTACTGGAACAAGAATCGATCTCTGGTCAACTCAGGAGGTTAAAGCATTTCCTGCATGATAAGCATAAGAAATATATTTCACACCAATCAGACAGAATCACCACTCATCATACCTCACCATGCCTTACCGGACACAACCGTCTCGACGAAGAACTAGAGACAAGCTTGTGTCTACCCAAGACAGAGGCTTTCCCGGATTCCTTCCGGTAGGCATGAAAGGCATACGAGGGTGATTACTATCACAAACATATCAAATTCCAACAACACGGAATCATCAATATGCACTCATGAGTATGATCATGTCATCACATAAAATAATGAATACTTCGTGTCAAGGTGGTGTTGTAACCGCATCAAACAACACACAACAATATTATGCCAGGGTTCAGAATGCTTGCCTTCAAGAGTATGCAAGTGTGGTGCACTTTTTTGAAAGTTGCCTTCTCTCTCCAAAAATCCTATTTAAGAAAATTTCAAATTAACACATAGTTTCAAAACAGTACAAAAAGTTGTTTGGAAAATTTTCAAATAAATATGAAAATAAACTAGACAAAATTTGAGAAACAACAGAAAAAGAATCAAATCAATTGGACTTATATTTAAAAAGTTATAGCCAGTCAAAGTTTAGTCAAAATCCGTTTTTAATAAAAATCAAAAAAAGAAAACGGTTCGGCAGCACTTACGTTTTCCTCTAGCGAAGGTGTATTTGGTGGAATGCGCTTCCACTTAAAACACGCTTTGGCTGGGTTGGGTCACTGACAGTGGGTCCATCGGGCCCACTGGTCAGGTTTGACTAGTTGCCCGCGCCTCCTTCCTCCTCTGTCCGAGCAGAGACGGAGCTCCGGCGATCACCGTCGACGAACGGCGGCTCCCCACGGGATTCCGAGGGTAGGGATGGATCCACTGGTCGAGGGCGGTCCTCCTGGTGGTCGAGAGGGTCTCGGGGACAAAGGGGGTCGCCGGCGGCGAGCTCTGCAGCGGACGGCGGCTTCGGGAGGATTTGGGGGCTCGAGCTACGGTGACTCCCGATCGAAGCTGAGAGATTGGGCGGCTCTGCATGTAAGTGCATCCAGTGCCCCTTTGTAACACCCCGGATGTAACTTTCCCTATTTGTACTCCAACTGTTGCCGTTTCCGGCGTTAAGTTATATTTATTTCCTCGGGTTTGGGTTTTGTCTGCGTGTGTTGTTGTCTTTGTCATGCATCTCATATCATGTCATCATGTGCATTGCATTTGCATACGTGTTCATCTCATGCATTCGAGCATTTTCCCCGTTGTCCGTTTTGCGTTCCGGCGCTTCGTTCTCCTCCGGTGGCCATTTCTAGCTTTCTTTCGTGTGTGGGGATTAAACATTTCCGGATTGGACCGAGACTTACCAAGCGGCCTTGGTTTACTACCGGTAGACCGCCTGTCAAGTTTCGTGCCATTTGGACTTCGGTTGATACTCCAACGGTTAACCGAGGGACTGAAAAGGCCTCGTGTGTGTTGCAGCCCAACACCCCTCTAATTTGGCCCAAAACCCACCAAAATCTACTGCATGTCCTAGAGCGTTCGATCACGATCGCGTGGCCGAAAACCGCACCTCATTTGGACTCTCCTAGCTCCTCCCCCACAAAACCCTAGAAAAATCCTCCGCGCGCCGGCCGGACACGCCCGTCCCCAGCCGGACACGTCCGCCGCCGCCGCCAGCCTCTCCGCAGCCGCCACGTGGCAGCCGGCCGCCTCCGCTGCCGCGAGCCCGCCAGGCCCGGGGACGGCCCCCGAGGCCCATCGCCCGAGCCGGCCGCAGCGCCTCCCGGCCCCTCCTCTCGCCGCCGCCTCTTCCCACGCGGGTGGCCGGAGCCGCCGCGCCGCCATCTCCGGCCGCTCGCCGCCGGAGTTCCCCGCCGCCTCCTCCCGGCCGGAGCCGCGCCCGCCGCCGAGGCCATCGCCGGCGCCGACCGCCACCGCCTCGACCCCGCCGCCGTCCGCCGTCCTCAGCGCCCGCCGGAGCTCGCCGCGCCGCCCAACTCCATCGCCGGCGGCCTCGGTTCCGGCCAGCTACAGTGCCGCCGCGCCTTGGTTTCCGTGCGAAACCCTAGATCTGATCCGAGAGGTTGATTTTTTTGCTAAGTCCCAGGAATTTCACTTCATATGCTCCTGTTCGAGGCCCCGTAACTTTGCATCCGTAGCTCTGTTTTGGACATATAGGATATCAAAATGTTCGCCTCGACGAGTACATCATTTAATTCCATTGCATAATTTTCATTTGAGCTCATCTTGATGCCCAAAATGCTGTTAGAAGGAGGCTTCGTGAGTTAATTGTCAGATCTGCTAGTTCATCTTAGACTTTTGTCATTTTTGCCATGATTAATGTGTGCATGATATGCCTATGAGTCCTTCATATGTTTTGTTAAGGATTTTGTCTTCTTTCCAGAGGTGCAACCCATGCATTTTTAGGATGTGTGTGGTGACTTGTGCAAGCTTCCAAAGTGAGGCACCCGGGTTGTTTAGTTCATGATGCCATATGTTCAGCTTGTTCCATAGTGATTCGTGCCTCTTTTGAGGATGATCAGTAAGGGAGTTTTGTTAATCATGTTATGCTCTATCCATCCATGTCTTTTTTTGCATTTATGGAGTAACCTATCTTGAGTCAATCGAGCTCTACTTTTCCTTCGTGGTGAATCTGGGTAGATCGTCAACTCGTTTGCGATTTTGCCGATGTTATTGTAGTTGATCCGTGCATGCTATGCCATTGTTTTTGCCATGTCTAGCTTGTATTTTGTGCCTTCTTTATGGATGTATACCTGCCTTGCCATGACTTGCACCGTAGTGAGTGCATCGAGCTCGTTTACATGCCTTCGTGAGTTATATTTCAGCATGTCTCAGTTTTCACTAAGTCTGAAAACTGATTGTGTTTTAGCTATGTTCGTGTGCCCGTTAGTATATTTTGTGAACCCTTTTGGCCCCAGGTCACTTTGGGTCTTTTGTTAAGCTTGTTGAGTAGCTCCATGCCATGTTCTTACTTGTCTTAATCAGGTAACGTATTATGTTGTTTTGCTGCTCCGAAGAGGGCTTCGTGATCTGATATTTCAGACAAGTGTTAATTTCACTAAGTCTGGAATCTGTTTTGCATTTGCGTTTTTGCCATGCTTGTTTGAACCTCATAATGGATGAATTGGCCGTGGCTCAGTGCTAGTCTTTTGTTAAGCATCTTGTGTGCATCCCTGCCATGTATTTTGTTGTCATGTTTGGTGGCTGTAGCATGTTCATTTTGTTGCATTTAGATGCCTACTTGCTGTAAATCGCAGACCGGTGTCATTCTTAAAACGCTTGCCATTTCCAAACCGTAACTCCGATTTCGGCGTTCTTTATATCGTTTCCAAGCGATTTCATCTCATATTTCCAGTGGCACCCTTGGAATTCCAAGTTGAGGCCAGATTCATGCATTTCCTGTCGTATCTTGCATTTTGCATCCCGCGTCGCATCCCGCATAGCATTTCATCATTGCATCGTATTGCTTGGTCTTGCACGTGGTTGATTGTATCCTTGTTGCTTGTTTGTGTTGTTTGGGTAGAGCCGGGAGACGAGTTCGCTACCGAGGAGCCCGTTGAGTTTGCTTGTGAGGATCCAGCCAACTCTGACAACTGTGCAGGCAAGATGATCATACCCTCGAAATCACTACTATCTTTGCTATGCTAGTTTGCTCGCTCTTTGCTATGCCAATGCTACGATGCCTACCATTTGCTTGTCAGCCTCCCAATTTCCATATTGAAACTCTAACCCACCTTGTCCTAGCAAACCGTTGATTGGCTATGTTACCGCTTTGCTCAGCCCCTCTTATAGCGTTGCTAGTTGCAGGTGAAGATTGGAGGCCGTTCCTTGTTGGAACATTTATTTACTTGTTGGGATATCATTATATTGCTATGTTATCTTAATGCATCTATATACTTGGTAAAGGGTGGAAGGCTCGGCCTCTCTCCTAGTGTTTTGTTCCACTCTTGCCGCCCTAGTTTCCGTAATATCGGTGTTATGTTCCCGGATTTTGCGTTCCTTACGCGGTTGGCTTATAATGGGAACCCCTTGATATTTCGCCTTGATGAAAGCTTTTCAAGCAATGCCCAACATTGGTTTTACAATTTGCCACCTAGCCCTTTGCTTTCCCTTGGGTTCTGCAGACTCAATGGTCATCTTATTTTACCCCCCGCCCCGGGCCAGTGCTCCTCTGAGTGTTGGTCCACCTGTCAGCTACCGGTGGCCACCAGGGGCAACTCTGGGCTGGCCTACCCGTACCTAGGACAATCTGAGTGTGCCCTGAGAAAGAGATATGTGCAGCTCCTATCGGGATTTGTCGGCACATTCGGGCGGTGTTGCTGGTCTTGTTTTAACCTGTCGAAGTGTCTTGAGTTACCGAGATACCGAGTCTGCTCGGAACATCTTGGGAGGAGGTCTATTCCTTCGTTGATCGTGAGAGCTTGTCATGGGCTAAGTTGGGACTCCCCTACAGGGATTGAACTTTCGAAAGCCGTGCCTGTGGTTATGGGCAGATGGGAATTTGTTAATGTCCGGTTGTAGATAACTTGAACCTTAATTTAATTATAATGAATCAACTAAGTGTGTTACCGTGATGGCCTCTTCTCGGCGGAGTCCGGGAAGTGGACACGGTGTTGGAGTAATGTTTGCGCAGGTTGCCTTCTAGCTTCTCGCTCGCGCTTTGCCTCCTCTTCTCGCTCTCCTTTGCGAATAAGTTAGCCACCATATATGCTAGTCGCTTGCTGCAGCTCCACTTATATTTGCCTTACCCATTCCTATAAGCTTAAATAGTCTTGATCGCGAGGGTGCGAGATTGCTGAGTCCCCGTGGCTCACAGATACTATAACTCCAGATGCAGGTACAGGTGATTCCGCTCCAGGTGACGAGTACGAGCTCAAGTGGGAGTTCGACGAGGACTCTCAGCGTTACTACGTTTCCTTTCCCGATGATCAGTAGTGGTGCCTAGTTGGGGTTCGATTCAGGGCCTTGTCGCATGTTGGATTTTCTTCTATTTTGGCGCTGTAGTCGGGCCATGAGTGTTTGTATGATGGATGTTATTTATGTACTCTGATGTGACGTGGCGAGTGTAATCCAACTATGTATCTCCCCCTTTTATTCTATATTACATGGGATGTTGTAATGATTGCCTGACTTGCGACATTGCTTTCAATGCGGTTATGTCTCTAAGTCGTGCCTCGACACGTGGGAGCTATAGCCGCATCGAGGGCGTTACAAGTTGGTAATCAGAGCCTTCCCCGACCTTAGGAGCCCCATTGCTTGATCGTTTTTAGCAGCCGAGTTGTGTCTAGAAAAATGTTTTGACTCATTTAGGAATTATATATGGAGAGCTTAGGAATTCTTTTTACTTCCCAGTCTCCTCATCACTCTGGTAAGGCATCCTGACGTAGAGTTTTGACTCTTCTCTTCTCAAATTTCACTAAAAAAAAATTTAGGATCACGCGAGTATCTTGGAATCGTTCCGATGGCTTATGATGAGAACATTGTCTTGGTGCCTCCTGTCAGGGGTTTAGTGGAAGTGTCCCGGGGAGTTGATCTCTGAGGTGTTGTCATCATAATTTTATCGTTGCAATTTCGGAATACTTGAGATATGTTCGCCGACATCGAAAATCTCTTTTATGCAGTTCGTTGGTGAGATAACCTCGACGCCACCCAGTACTGGGGCGGGAGTTCGGGAGTATCGCCATAACTTGTATAACGGATGCTTTTCGAAGGTTGAGGTAGATGGTTTCCGAAGGTTTCTTGGTTATGTCTTGAAGGATGGATACAGCTGGATGTAGGATTTGCTAGTTTGGGTGAGATATTATGCTTCCCCTGTATCCCCAACACCTGATTGCATAACCGGAAAGGTTCGGGAGTTTCATAGGTGGGAATTCTAGTAGCTCTAGTTCTTCTTCCACGGATATTGGTTTGAGATTGGGATTTCTTACCGATTATTCGTTCTTGATCTGTACCTTGTTGATTTATTTCTCTACCTTAATTCTACATGGCTTTTCAATTTATGGATATGTGACCATTTCAAGAGGAATGCATTCATTCATTTTGTTCGGATGTGAAGACTATATGTTGCAATTTTCATTCCGTTGGATTGAGCTTCAATATTTATCTGTCAATGTGCTAATGGTGGTCAACCTCTTCAGGATGGCTCCTCCAACACGCACGACTCCGAATCCTGATCCGCCACCGCCTCCACCTCCTCCAGAGGCATGGCAAGCTGTGATGGCCGCAACCAATGCAAACACACAGCTGATCATGCAAATTCTTCAAGAGCGCAATCAAGGCAGTCAAGGGAATCAAGGCAGCAATCAGAGTCACTTTGCTACACTCAACCAGTTCCTTGCTAACGGGCCAAAGACTTTCAGCAATTGTGTTGAGGCAATCGATGCTGACGATTGGCTTGTGGATCTGTGTAAGCATTTCGAGTGCAGTAACGTCAGGCCTGAGGACTTTGTCAAGTTCGCTTCCTTCCAACTCAAAGATCAAGCTGCAGAATGGTTCCAGTAGTACAAGGACTCCATAGGTGGACGTGTTATCACTTGGGATGATTTCCGTCGAGATTTCTGAGCTCATCATATTCCTCAGAGCGTGGTTGAAAGCAAGCGTGAGGAATTCCGCAATCTGAAGCAAGGCTCTTTGTCTGTCTATGACTACAACAAGTTGTTCCAGAAGCTCGCTCGCTTTGCCAAGCAGGACGTGCCTGATGACAAGAGCATGATATATCAGTTCAGGGGTGGTCTCAGAGAAGAAATTCAGCTCTCTCTTGTCCTCTTCGAGCCCTTGAGATACGATGAGTTCTACAACATGGCACTAAAGCAAGAGGCTGCTCAGTTGAGGTGTGATGCTTCCAAGAAGCGAGTCAGAGATGCTACTCCTTCTTCCTCTACTCAAGTGGCCAAGCAGCAGAAGTTTTGGCTTCCTCCTCCTCCGTTCCGTCAGCCGTCTCAGTAGAAGAGCAAAGGTGGCAGTGGTTCTTCCCACCCACCCAACCCTAGCTTTCAGAACAAGACTTCGTCTCAAGCTCCAAGATCGAGTGCTCCGTATCACTGTCCGCTTTCAGAGGTCACGTGCAACAAGTGCCAACAGAAGGGTCACTATGCCAACAAGTGTTTCAACCAGAGGCGTCTTCCTCCTCCTCCTGTCAGATCGGCAAGTACAGCTGTGGTCAAGCATAACCCCAAGCATGCCAAGGTCAATTTGATGAATGCAGCTCAGGCAGAGGACTCGTCAGATGTGATCATGGGTAACCTTCCTGTTAATGATATTCCTGCAAAAGTTCTTTTTGACATGGGTGCATCGCATTGCTTCATCTCGAGACCGTTTACAAATAGGCATGAATTGGTTTCACAAGTTTTGCCTAGTCCTTTAGCAGTTGTCTCTCCCGGTAAGCGCATGCAGGCTAACTCCATCGTTCTGAATGTTTCTATCACTTTGGGTGACTACAAGTTTCTATCTTCTCCTACGGTTCTTGGTGACTCGGATATTGATCTTATTCTCGGAATGGATTGGCCTTCTAAGCACAAGGCTCAGCTTGATTGTGCAGCCAGGCAGATTCAATTGACTCATTCATCTGAGGATGTAATTGTCTTTGCCGCTCGGGATAATACCATTCGTCTGTTTTCTCTCAATGAGAAGGGTGAATTGGATGCCATCTCTCAAATTCCAGTCGTTTGTGAATATCAAGACGTCTTTCCAGAAGAGCTCCCAGGAATGCCTCCACACCGGCCAGTTGAATTCGTTATTGAACTTGAGCCTGGCATGAAACTTGTGTGCAAGCGTCCTTACAAGCTCGGACCTGAAGAGTTGAAGGAGCTGAAGAAGCAACTTGATGAGCAAGAAAGAATGGGTCTCATCCGGCCTAGTTCTTCTCCGTGGGGTTGTGGTGTTCTTTTTGTGAACAAGGATGGAACGGACCGACTTTGTGTTGATTACCGTCCAGTGAACAAGAAGACCATCAAGAACAAATACCCACTTCCCAACATAAATGAGCTGTTCGAACAACTCAAAGGTGCTCAAGTATTCTCCAAGCTTGATCTCCGTATGGGTTATCACCAGATTCGCATTCGTGAAGAAGATATTCCCAAGACAGCATACAGAACAAGCTTTGGTTCATATGAATACACTGTCATGTCGTTTGGCCTCGCCAACGCTCCTCCGACGTTCTCTCGCATGATGAATTTCATCTTCAATGCCTACACCAATGACTTCGTTTTGGTCTATCTCGACGATATTCTGGTTTTCTCGAAGAACAAGGAAGATCATGCCAAACACTCGCGTTTGGTTCTTGATAAGCTCAAGGAACATCAGTTCTACGCCAAGTTCTCCAAGTGCGAATTTTGGCTCGATGAGGTTCTTTATCTTGGCCATATCATCTCTGCCAAGGGCATTTCCGTGAACCCTAAGAAGGTGTCTGCTATTGTGAATTGGGAACCTCCTCAGAATGTGAAGCAACTCCGCAGTTTTCTCGGTCTCGCAAGCTATTGCCGAAGATTCATTGAAAACTTTTCAAAGATCGCGAAGCCTCTCTCAAATCTTCTTCAGAAGCACGTCAAGTACGTTTGGTCTCCGGAGTGTGATATTGCTTTCAACACTTTGAAAGAGAAGTTGATCACTGCTCCAGTTCTGACTCCGCCTGATGAATCCAAGCCGTACGAGGTCTTTTGTGATGCCTCTCTCCAAGGTCTTGGCGCAGTATTGATGCAAGAGAAGAAAGTTGTTGCTTATACATCTCGCCAGTTGAAGCCTAATGAGAAGAACTACCCCACTCATGATCTCGAGTTGGCGGCAGTTGTGCATGCTCTTTTGACTTGGAGACATCTTCTATTGGGAAGAAAAGTGGACATTTTCACTGATCACAAGAGTCTCAAGTACATCTTCACTCAGCCTAATCTCAACCTCAGGCAAACTCGATGGGTCGAAATGATTCAGGAGTATAATCCGAGTATTGAGTATACTCCAGGCAAGGCCAATGTGATTGCTGACGCTTTGAGCAGAAAGGCCTACTACAATAGTCTGATTCTCAAGCCTTATCAACCCGAGCTTTGTGAAGCTTTCCGCAAACTTAATCTGCAAGTTGTTCCTCAAGGATTCCTAACCAACCTTCAAGTCTCTCCTACCTTAGAAGACCAGATTCGCCAAGCCCAGCTTCTTGATGCTATGGTGAAAAAGGTGAAGATTGGGATTGCCAAGAGTTAGTCCAAGTACAAGTGCTACCGCCTTGATGAAAAGGACACTCTCTTCTTCGAGGATCGTATTGTTGTGCCCAAAGGTGAACTTCGTAAAGTAATCATGAACGAGGCTCACATTTCTCTCCTCTCCATCCACCCTGGGAGCACGAAGATGTATCAGGACCTTAAGCAAGCTTATTGGTGGACTCGAATGAAGCGCGAGATCTCTCAATTCGTGAATGAATGTGATGTCTGCAGAAGAGTGAAGGCAGAACACCAAAGGCCAGCTGGTCTCCTCCAACCTCTTGCCATTCCAGAATGGAAGTTTGACCACATTTAGATGGACTTCGTGACTGGGTTTCCAAAGTCCAAGCATGGCAATGATGCTATATTTGTTGTCATCGACAAACTCACCAAAGTGGCTCATTTCCTGCCTATCAAAGAGTCGATCACTGCAGCTCAATTGGCGGAACTCTACACCTCTCGTATTGTATCTCTGCACGGTATTCCTCAAGTGATCTCTTCAGACCGTGGCAGCATCTTTACCTCGAAGTTTTGGGATTCTTTTCAGAAGGCCATGGGCACGAACATCCGCTTCAGCACAGCTTTCCATCCTCAAACAAGCGGTCAAGTCGAGCGTGTCAACCAGATTCTTGAAGATATGCTCAGGGCTTGTGTGATATCCTTCGGCATGAAGTGGGAGGATTGTCTTCCTTATGCTGAATTCTCCTATAACAACAGTTTTCAAGCAAGTTCGGGCAAGGCCCCTTTTGAAATTCTGTATGGCAGGAAGTGCCGTACCCCTCTTAACTGGTCTGAAACCGGTGAACGTCAGCTTTTGGGTAATGACTTAATCACAGAGGCAGAAGAAATGTGCAAAGTCATTCGTGATAACCTCAAAGCAGCCCAATCCCGCCAGAAGAGCTACTATGATTGTAAGCACCGTATTTGGCTTTCGAGATCGGAGATCATGTTTACCTCCGTGTCTCTCCTATGAAAGGTACTCGTCGCTTCGGTATCAAAGGGAAGCTTGCCCCTAGATACGTGGGACCTTTCAAGATTGTTAGCAAGAGAGGCGACCTCGCCTATCAACTCGAGCTTCCTTCAAACTTTGCAACTGTTCATGATGTGTTCCATGTCTCTCAGCTTCGAAAGTGCTTCAAGACTCCTTACCGCACCGTCAACTTCGAGGACATTGAGCTCCAAGAAGATCTCTCTTACCATGAGCACCCAGTTGCTATTCTTGAAGAGACTGAACGCAAGACTCGCAACAAGTCAATCAAATTTCTCAAAGTCAAGTGGTCACACCATTCCGACTGTGAAGCTACCTGGGAACGCGAGGATCACCTCCGTTCTGAGTACCCGGAGTTCTTTCAGTCCTAGATCTCAGGACGAGATCTTTTCGTAGTGGTGGAGTGTTGTAACACCCCGGATGTAACTTTCCCTATTTGTACTCCAACTCTTGTTGTTTCCGGCGTTAAGTTATATTTATTTCCTCGGGTTTGGGTTTTGTCTCCGTGTGTTGTTGTCTTTGTCATGCATCTCATATCATGTCATCATGTGCATTGCATTTGCATACGTGTTCATCTCATGCATTCGAGCATTTTCCCCGTTGTCCGTTTTGCATTCCGGCGCTTCGTTCTCCTCCGGTGGCCATTTCTAGCTTTCTTTCGTGTGTGGGGATTAAACATTTCCGGATTGGACCGAGACTTGCCAAGCAGCCTTGGTTTACTACCGGTAGACCGCCTGTCAAGTTTCGTGCCATTTGGACTTCGGTTGATACTCCAACGGTTAACCGAGGGACCGAAAAGGCCTTGTGTGTGTTGCAGCCCAAAACCCCTCTAATTTGGCCCAAAACCCACCAAACTCTGCTCCATGTCCTAGAGCGTTCGATCACGACCGCGTGGCCGAAAACCGCACCTCATTTGGACTCTCCTAGCTCCACTTATGCCTATAAATAGACCCCCTCCATTTCGGATCGCTCCTCCCCCACGAAACCCTAGAAAAATCCTCTGCGCGCCGGCCGGACACGTCCGTCCCCGGCCGGACACGTCCGCCGCCGCCGCCAGCCTCTCCGCAGCCGCCATGTGGCAGCCGGCCGCCTCCGCTGCCGCGAGCCCGCCAGGCCTGGGGACGGCCCCCGAGGCCCATCGCCCGAGCCGGCCGCAGCGCCTCCCGGCCCCTCCTCTCGCCGCCGCCTCTTCCCACGCCGGTGGCCGGAGCCGCCGCGCCGCCATCTCCGGCCGCTCGCCGCCGGAGTTCCCCGCCGCCTCCTCCCGGCCGGAGCCGCGCCCACCGCGGAGGCCATCGCCGGCGCCGACCGCTACCGCCTCGACCCCGCCGCCGTCCGCCGTCCTCACCGCCCGCCGGAGCTCGCCGCGCCTCTCAACTCCGTCGCCGGTGGCCTCGGTTCTGGCCAGCTACAGTGCCGCCGCGCCTTGGTTTCCGTGCGAAACCCTAGATCTGATCCGAGAGGTTGATTTTTTTTGCTAAGTCCCAGGAATTTCACTTCATATGCTCCTGTTCGAGGCCCCGTAACTTTGCATCCGTTGCTCCGTTTTGGACATATATTATATCAAAATGTTCGCCTCGACGAGTACATCATTTAATTCCATTGCATCATTTTCATTTGAGCTCATCTTAATGCCCAAAATGCTGTTAGAAGGAGGCTTCGTGAGTTAATTGTCAGATCTGCTAGTTCATCTTAGACTTTTGTCATTTTTGCCATGATTAATGTGTGCATGATATGCCTGTGAGTCCTTCATATGTTTTGTTAAGGATTTTGTCTTCTTTCGAGAGGTGCAACCCATGCATTTTTAGGATGTGTGTGGTGACTTGTGCAAGCTTGCAAAGTGAGGCACCCGGGAAATCTGTTTTCAGAGACTTAGTTGTTTTCACAAAGTCTGGGATTGTTTAGTTCATGATGCCATATGTTCAGGTTGTTTCCTAGTGATCCGCGCCTCTTTTAAGGATGATCAGCAAGGGAGTTTTGTTAATCATGTTATGCTCTATCCATCCATGTCTTTGTTTGCATTTATGGAGTAACCTATCTTGAGTCAATCGAGCTCTACTTTTGCTTCGTGGTGAATCTGGGTAGATCGTCAACTCGTTTGCGATTTTGCCGATGTTGTTGTAGTTGATCCGTGCTTGCTATGCCATTGTTTTTGCCCTGTCTAGCTTGTGTTTTGTGCCTTCTTTATGGATGTATACCTGCCTTGCCATGACTTGCACCGTAGTGAGTGCATTCGTTTACATGCCTTCGTGAGTTATATTTCAGCATTGTCTCAGTTTTCACTAAGTCTGAAAACTGATTGTGTTTTAGCTATGTTCGTGTGCCCGTTAGTATATTTTGTGAACCCTTTTGGCCCCAGGTCACTTTGGGTCTTTTGTTAAGCTTGTTGAGTAGCTCCATGCCATGTTCTTACTTGTCTTAATCAGGTAATGTATCATGTTGTTTTCCTGCTCCGAAGAGGGCTTCGTGATCTGATATTTCAGACAAGTGTTAATTTCACTAAGTCTGGAATCTGTTTTGCATTTGCGTTTTTGCCATGCTTGTTTGAACCTCATAATGGATGAATTGGCCGTGGCTCAGTGCTAGTCTTTTGTTAAGAATCTTGTGTGCATCCCTGCCATGTATTTTGTTGTCATGTTTGGTGGCTGTAGCATGTTCATTTCATTGCATTTAGATGCCTACTTGCTGTAAACCGCAGACCGGTGTCATTCTTAAAACGCTTGCCATTTCCAAACCGTAACTCCGATTCCGGCGTTCTTTATATCGTTTTCAAGCGATTTCATCTCATATTTCCAGTGGCACCCTTGGAATTCCAAGTTGAGGCCAGATTCATGCATTTCCTGTCGTATCTTACATTTTGCATCCCGCATCGCATCCCGCATAGCATTTCATCATTGCATCGTATTGCTTGGTCTTGCACGTGGTTGATTGTATCCTTGTTGCTTGTTTGTGTTGTTTGGGTAGAGCCGGGAGACGAGATCGCTACCGAGGAGCCCGTTGAGTTTGCTTGTGAGGATCCAGTGAACTCTGACAATTGTGCAGGCAAGATGATCATACCCTCGAAATCACTACTATCTTTGCTATGCTAGTTTGCTCACTCTTTGCTATGCCAATGCTACGATGCCTACCATTTTCTTGTCAGCCTCCCAATTGCCATGTTGAAACTCTAACCCACCTTGTCCTAGCAAACCGTTGATTGGCTATGTTACCGCTTTTCTCAGCCCCTCTTATAGTGTTGCTAGTTGCAGGTGAAGATTGGAGGCCGTTCCTTGTTGGAACATTTATTTACTTGTTGGGATATCATTATATTGCTATGTTATCTTAATGCATCTGTATACTTTGTAAAGGGTGGAAGGCTCGGCCTCTCGCCTAGTGTTCTGTTCCACTCTTGCCGCCCTAGTTTCCGTCATATCGGTGTTATGTTCCCGGATTTTGCGTTCCTTACGCGGTTGGGTTATAATGGGAACCCCTTGATATTTCGCCTTGATTAAAGCTTTTCTAGCAATGCCCAACATTGGTTTTACCATTTGCCACCTAGCCCTTTGCTTTCCCTTGGGTTCTGCAGACTCAAGGGTCATCTTATTTTACCCCCCCCCCCCCGGGCCAGTGCTCCTCTGAGTGTTGGTCCACCTGTCAGCTACCGGTGGCCACCAGGGGCAACTCTGGGCTGGCCTACCGTACCTAGGACAATCTGAGTGTGCCCTGAGAAAGAGATATGTGCAACTCCTATCGGGATTTGTCGGCACATTCGGGCGGTGTCGCTGGTCTTGTTTTAACCTGTCGAAGTGTCTTGAGTTACCGAGATACCGAGTCTGATCGGAACGTCTTGGGAGGAGGTCTATTCCTTCGTTGACCATGAGAGCTTGTCATGGGCTAAGTTGGGACTCCCCTGCAGGGATTGAACTTTCGAAAGCCGTGCCCGCGGTTATGGGCAGATGGGAATTTGTTAATTTCCGGTTGTAGATAACTTGAACCTTAATTTAACTAAAATGAATCAACTAAGTGTGTTACCGTGATGGCCTCTTCTCGGCGGAGTCCGGGAAGTGGACACGGTGTTGGAGTAATGTTTGCGCAGGTTGCCTTCTAGCTTCTCGCTCGCGCTTTGCCTCCTCTTCTCGCTCTCCTTTGTGAATAAGTTAGCCACCATATATGCTTGTCGCTTGCTGCAGCTCCACTTATATTTGCCTTAACCATTCCTATAAGCTTAAATAGTCTTGATCGCGAGGGTGCGAATTGATAAGTCCCCGTGGCTCACAGATACTATAACTCCAGATGCAGGTCCAGGTGATTCCGCTCCAAGTGACGAGTACGAGCTCAAGTGGGAGTTCGACAAGGACTCTCAGCGTTACTACGTTTCCTTTCCCGATGATCAGTAGTGGTGCCTAGTTGGGGTTCGATTCAGGGCCTTGTCGCATGTTGGGTTTTCTTCTATTTTGGCGTCGTAGTCGGGCCATGAGTGTTTGTATGATGGATGTTATTTATGTACTCTGATGTGACGTGGCGAGTGTAAGCCAACTATGTATCTCCCCCTTGCGACATTGCTTTCAATGCGGTTATGTCTCTAAGTCGTGCCTCGACACGTGGGAGCTATAGCCGCATCGAGGGCGTTACACCCTTAGTGATTTTGGTGTATTGAAGACTGATAGGTTAAGGGACTAATGCGTTTGTGAGTGTACACAGGCCTATAAGTCTATGAGGAGTTTGATATTTACAGGAAAAGTCGACCCCTAAAAATAAATATCTTCGACTGAAGATTTTGATATCTCTGAAGACTTCCATGAAGATTTTGAAAGTGAAGGAATTGGTGTGTCCGTGAAGACTTGATATTCATGCGAGGAATATGAAGCTTGAAGACTTTCATTTCCATAGTTTTGTTTTTTCTCTTTCTTGAGTCATAGGAAACACCGTACTGTTAAAGGGGGTCGAGGAAATACTAAGGAAAAATTTCCATGTGATGCTCAACTCAAAATCCTACACCTACCAATCCCTTCGAGTGAAGCCATTTGAAATCTCATACAGTTCAGTCAATTTCTTCAGTGACAGAGACAAAGTTCTTCTGGTCTCTGAGGAATTTGTCCTGACTGAGGAGTTAGGAATTCGCTAGTGCGGATTGCCTACACAGTGAGGAACATGATAGCCCTGAGGATTTTGCTACTCAAAATTCCGACCTTTGATGTGCTATGCGCCAGCTGTCCCAAAATATCTATCCACCTAACGGTCATATCATTGAAGGGCATTTATGTCTTATCATGTCGGGCTGCTCCCTAGGCTATAAATAGCCGCCCCCTACAACCACTAGCTGGTTGGCTGCTCCGAGAGAAACTGACACTTGTCATTTGAGAGCAACCCATCGTCTGAGGACTTTGAGCGAAAATCATCAAGTGAGGAAAAACCAAAAACCCAAAACCCAAACACCTACAAACCCCAAGTGATTGAGCATCACTAAAGAGATTGATCCTGCATGGATCCGACGCTTGTTACCTTTGAAGATTGTGCTTCGTCCAAACGGTTAGGCGTCATGGTCTAGAGCATCCAAGAGGAATTGTGGATCGCCTAGTGACCAAGTTTGTGAAGGTTTGGAAGTTGCCGGAAGACTTACCATGAGTGATTGGACGAGGTCTGTGTGACCTTAGTTCAAGGAGAATACAGTGAGGACTGGGTGTCCTGAGCTGCGTGTTCAGGACTGGGTGTCCGGGACTGTGTGTCCTCGAGTTTAAATACTCAGTCGCTCCAACCAGACGTACAACTGAGAAAGCAGTTGGAACTGGTCTACCAAATCATTGTCTTCACCAAGCTTACTGGTTCTATTTCCTCAACTCTTTCATTTCCTCATAACTGTGTTGTGTGCTTGTTCATATCTGTGTTTGAAGACTTTGATTGAAGACAATTTCCTCAGTTCAATTTCTTCAGTCTGTTTGTCTTCATCTTGTGTTATCCTGTGATTACATTTCCTATACTCTATGCCTGTCTTCATTTCATCATGATGACTATGCTTGTATTCTGTTATGTTTACTTTTGAGTACTTATTCCGCCGCTATTAGTTCTTCGCTAAGGAATTTCCTCACCGGCAAATTCCTTAGTGAATAATTTCATAAAAATCGCCTATTCACACCCCTCTAGTCGATATAACGCCCTTTCTATTGGTATCAGAGCCAGGTACTCCCTTGTTCTATGTTATTTTGGTTTAACCGCCTGGAGTTTTAGTTATGTCGACCGTAGGTATGATCTAGGTCTCTGCTGGGTGTCCTACCTTCGATGGGACGGACTACCCCTACTGGAAGAATAAGATGTGAATGCATCTTGAAGCAATTGATAACGATCACTGGTATGTTGTGGAAAATGGTGTTCCCTTAGTCACACCTTCTCTGAATGCTGCTGATGTGAAGAGATTCAAGCAACTCGACTCTCAAGCGAAGAATATCATATGTGGCCATCTGAGCAAAGGACAGTATGGCAGAGTGAGTGCTTTGGAGACAGTGAAGCTTATCTGGGACAGGTTGTCCAAAGTGAATGAAGGAGTCTCAACTCAGCGTGACTCTCGAGTTGATGTTCTTCGCAATCTCTTCAACCGCTTCAAAAGACTCGACAATGAAAATGTTTAACAAACCTTTGATCACCTCACTGACATCTCAAATGAGCTTCAAGCACTTGGTGCCACTGACATCACCGACCATGAGGTGGTGAAGAAATTACTGAGATCGCTTGATTCCTCATTTGACACTCTGGCGTTGATGATACAAGAACGTGCTGATTACAAGTCACTTGATCCCGCTGATATTCTCGAGAGGCTAAATACTCATGAGTTCCAACTTGCTGAAAAGAGAGATCTCTATGGTTCAAGCTATGACAGATCACGTGCACTAAAGGCCAAGGCAGTATCTGAGTCCGAAGATGAAGACTCTGATAGCAGCCTTGGTGATCCTGAAGAACTGAGCCATGATTTAGCTCTGCTCGTGAAGAAGTTCCAAAAGTTCTCAAGGCGTGGTCGCTTTGGAAGACCCTCAAGGAGCAATGATTCCTCATCAAGTGACTACGAGAGGAGGCTCTGCCACAAATGCAAGAAGCCTGGACTTTACATTCAAGACTGTCCTCAATGGGAAAAGGAATCAAATAAGAAGAAATACAAGGATTATAGTTCTGATGATGCGAAGAAAAAGAAGAAATCCTCAAAATCCTCATCATCAAAATCCTCAAAGCCTTCATATCACAAGAAGAGCAGCTCCAAGAAGGCCAGGGCATTCATTGGCAAGGAAATGGACTCTGAGGCTGAATCTGAAGAAAATGAGGAAGAGGAGTCATCTGAGGAGTCCGAATCCGGAGTGGCGAGCCTAGCTCTCGCTACTGCATTCGTCAGCAAGTCTATCTTCAACACTGAAGAAGATAACCTCACCAACAAAGCTAATGAAGGGGACGATGACTATGCTCCCACCTACTGCTTCATGGCAAAGGGTGCCAAGGTACTCAAATATACCTCATCTGAATCAAGTGAGAATGAATCTGATGAAAATCTTAAGCCCAGCTATTCTAAACTTGCTAAGATTGCTGTAAAACAACAAAGGGCTTTAGAAAAGGTTCAAAACATGCTAGACAAAAGTGATGATATGTTGGGTGAAGAAATGGATCGCAGTAAGGCCCTGACTGAAAATCTTCAGAGATTTCAGACTAGGTTTGACAATCTTCAAAGTCATCATAACACTCTCTTATCCGATCATGAGAAGCTTTCTTATGAATTTCTTCAAAGAAAGCAAGACCTTGAGAAGCTAAGAGTGAGTTATGAAGATCTTCAGAAGGAGCGCGATTCATTACTTGCTCAACAAATCAGCGCTTCTCAGGAAGAATTTGTTCCTCCATGCTTGAAGTGCATTGAACGTGAATCTGCTAAATCTTCACCTGAATGTTCAAATGCTGCTAATGTTTCAAATTCTTCACATGCCTATGCTATCACTAATTCCTCATCTGAGGACATTGCTAGTATCACTAACGATGCAGGGCTGAAGGAATTGTACACGACAGGCATGTACAAAAGCCTCAAAGGGCATCAGGCTCTTTATGATGTTCTTAAAAAGCATATCCTCAATAGGAACCCTAGGAAAGAGGGTATCGCCTTTGAGAGGAAACTCAATGCTGATGGTACATATTGGAAGCCTGAGCAGGACCCCAAAACTACATGGGTTGCTGCAAAGGGACCTCCAGTTGATCCATCTGACTTATCTGGATTTGCATGTGAATCTCCTCATTCTGATGATGAGTCAATTGACTCCAACTATAAACTGTTCAAAAATCAGAATGGTGAAGTATTTGCTAGATATATTGGCACTAACTGCAGGGACGGCTCCCCGATGAAGAAAATCTGGGTTCCCAAAAGATGCCTTGAAAATCTTCAGGTGAATGTCATCATGACGCCACCTGTGAAGAATAGGAACCCCAGATCAAATTCTTCATATGGACCAAATTCTTCATATGGATTCAAGTCCTCATACGGACCAAATTCCTCATATGGATCAAAGTCCTCACATGAACATCATCGTGCTAACCCGTCTGTTTCACAGGGAAGATCTAAGGATTATGGATATGTGCATTATTCTTCAAATTATTATGTCCATAAGTCCTCGAAGAATTTCTCTGCATACTCTTATGCTTACTCTAACCCCTCTTATGTGAAACGAAATGGACTGGCTTCTATGCCATCCTTCTCGTATGGAGCTCGCAGAATGATGAACTCTTTGCCACCCCTTCAGATGTGGGTGGTGAAGAAAAAGAACTAATATCTTCTGCAGGGTCAGGTCTCCAGACGCACGTAATCGTTTGAAGAATTTGCTGGAGATCTGAGCATGCCTGATAGGACGCAGGCTAATCATGAAGAAATGAACTTTCATTTCTCACGTCCTCATATTGCTTTATCAGTTCTTTTACTTGATGAAATTGATCTGATGAATTGATGTCATATTCTTCAGTGATGAAGTATATGAGTTTGTAAGCTGCACTAATTCGTCTGCAGGATGATCAACCCAAAGCCACTGAGTGGGTCCTCGATAGTGGATGTACAAACCACATGACTGGTGACAAGAATCTATTGATGGATGCTCCATTATCTCCGTCACATCTGAAGCATATCATCTTTGCTGACAAAGGCAAAAGTCAGGCATTGGGTCTAGGTAAGGTTGCGATTACAAAGGATCGACACATGGACAAAGTCATGCTTGTTGAGTCCTTAGGATAGAACCTTATGTCTGTCTCAATGCTTTGTGATCTTGATATGGTTGTTGTCTTTGGCAAGTACCGTTGTGTTGTGGTTATGGAAGCTGACAATTCCAAAGTCTTCGAAGGCTTTAGGAGAGGAGACCTGTATATTGTTGATTTGTCTACAGGACCACAACCAGCCGTGTGCTTACTTGCAAAAGCTTTAGAAGGCTGGCTCTGGCATCGACGACTTGGTCATACAGGCATGAGGAATTTGCACACGCTTGCGAAGAAGAAGCATGTCATTGGCATCGAGAATGTAAAATTCCTCTAGGATCACCTATGCGGAGCCTGTGAAGCTGGGAAGATGACGAAGGCCAAGCATCCAACAAAGACTATCATGACCACCACTCGCCCATTTGTATTGCTTCACATGGATCACTTTGGTCCTAATCGTTATTCTGCTATTTCAAATGAAGCATCTCAATATGGCTTTGTTATTGTTGATGATTATTCTCGCTACACATGGGTACACCTTATTACTTACAAACATGAAGTGCAGGAAGTCTTCAAACGATTTTCCTCGAGGGCTTCAACCAACTTTGGTGTGAAGATCAAGCACATCAGAAGTGACAATGGCACTGAGTTCAAGAATTCTGGTCTCGATGACTATCTTGATGAACTTGGTATTACTCATGAGTTATCTGCTCCTTACACACCTCAGCAGAATGGCGTCGTGGAGCACAAGAACAGGACTCTTGCTGAGATGGCTCGCACTATGCTTGATGAATACAAAACGCCTCATCATTTCTGGACTGAGGCAATTGATACTGCGTGCCACATCATCAACAGAGTATATCTTCACAAATTCTTCAAAAAGACTGCCTATGAACTCCTCACTGATAAGAAACCCAATGTAAGTTATTTCAAAGTCTTCGGTGCTAAATGTTGGATTAGAGATCCTCATCACAACTCAAAATTTGCACCGAAAGCACATGAAGGTTTTATGCATGGTTACGGTAAGGACTCGCACACCTACAAAGTCTTCAACAACGTTCTTCACAAAGTTGTTGAAACTGTAGATGTGTGGTTCGATGAAACTAATGGCTCGCAAAGAGAGCACCTACCTACTGTGATAGATGAACCAGCACCTGAGGAAACTATCAAGTTCAAGGCTACTGAGGATGTCATTCCTACTGAAGAATCTGCTGAAGAATTCATTCCAGAACATGAAGAATGTCGGGCTAATGCATCTGAAGAAAATGCTGAACAAAATGGTGCTGAAGAAAACGCTGATCAAATTCTTCTACGACAACCAGCTCATCCTCGCATTGCAAAAGAAGTGCGAGTTGAAAAGATCATCAATGACATCAAAGCGCCAGGTCCTCTCACACGCTCAAAAGCTTCACATTTGTCTAACTTCTGTGGGAACTATGCTTTTGTCTCTATTTTAGAGCCCACTAAGGAAGATGAAGCATTTCTGGAGCCTGAATGGATTCAGGCCATGCAAGAAGAATTACATCAGTTCGAGCTTAACAATGTCTGGGAACTGGTCAAATGTCCAGATCCTCGCAAGCACAATATCATCGGCACAAAGTGGATCTATCGCAACAAGCAAGATGAAAATGGCCTTGTGGTGAGGAATAAGGCACGGCTTGTAGCTCAAGGCTACACACAGGTTGAAGGAATTGATTTCGATGAAACTTTTGCACCTGTTGCTAGACTTGAGGCTATTCGCATATTACTTGCTTATGCTAACCATCATGATATCACTTTATATCAAATGGATGTGAAATGTGCATTCCTCAATGGTAAGCTTGAGGAAGAAGTATGTGTTGCTCAACCCCCAGGTTTTGAAGATCCAAAGAATCCTGACAAAGTCTGCAGACTCAACAAGGCCCTCTATGGCCTCAAGCAGGCCCCACGGGCTTGGTATGATACCTTGAAGGAACTCTTCATGAAGAAAGGCTTTAAACCCAGATGGGAGAGTTGAAATTCTTCTTAGGTCTTCAAATTCGTCAACAACGCAATGGCATATTCATATCTTAGGAGAAATACCTCAAGGATGTACTGAGGAAATTCGGCATGCAAGATTGCAAAGGCGTCAAAATTCCTATGCTCACAAATGGCCATCTGTGCACTGATGAAAATGGTATTGACTTCGATCATAAGGTATACCGCTCCATGATAGGTTCCTTATTGTACTTATGTGCATCTAGGCCAGATATAATGCTTAGTGTTTGCATGTGTGCCCAATTTCAAGCTACACCGAAGGAATCACACCATAAGGTTGTGAAGCATATTCTTCGATATCTAGCTCACACACCAACACTTGGATTATGGTACCCCAAGGGCTCGGCTTTTGATCTCATTGGATATTCTGACTCTGACTATGCTGGTGATCATGTGGACCGCAAGTCAACATCTGGTACATGTCATTTCCTCGGACGATCTTTGGTCTGTTGGTCCTCGAAGAAACAGAACTGCGTATCACTATCTACTACTGAAGCTGAGTACATTGCCACTGGTTCTTGCTATGCCCAATTGCTATGGATGAAGCAAACTCTCAAGGACTACGGCGTCAACATGAAGAATGTGCCTCTCTTCTATGACAATGAGAGTGCCATCAAGATTGCTCACAACCCAGTTTAGCACTCGAAGACAAAGCACATTCAGATTCGTCATCATTTTCTTCGTGATCATGTGTTGAAGGAAGACATTTCTATTGAGCATGTGAAGACTGAAGAAAAGCTAGCCGATATCTTCAGAAAGCCCTTGGATGAGAAGAGATTTAGCAAGTTGCGATGTGATCTAAATATCCTAGAATCTTCCAATGTTCTTTGAAAAGGACACTCATCCTAACACTTATGCAAAATTGATGACTTAGATGTGCAACACATGAAGAAACGTTTTTCCTCAATCAAAGAAGAATAACACTCTTAGTCTGAAGAAATTAATGAAGAATCTGATTCTCAGAAACCTACGATAATTGTACGCGGTGTCTGAAATCATCATTCTTATACGGTGGGTCACGCCACCACCAAAAGTTGAAATTCCTCAAATTATTCATATTCTTCAAATTTGCATAGTCTTCACTGGTTCCGTCGTTTTTCTTCATTGGCTATATATATATATATATATATATATATATATATATATAAGTTTATGTCCTCTACAGCATTCACTTATTGCTATTTCTTCACGTTGGTTTTCTGCTAAGTGAATGTGATCGGACCCTTCCCCTCTATGCTATACTCAACCCAATCTGTTCACAAATTCTTCATGTGCATTCTATTTGAAACTCGTTCAAAATCTTCACTGTGTCCTTGTCAGCTGAAGAAATTGCAAACGGAACTTTAAAACCTATCTTATCGAAATTTGCGGTTTTGCCGCTCAAACCGTTCCGCATCCCATGATACACTTATCCACTCACCCACGATCTAACATGATCTCCACCTCTCACTACGTGGGTGACACATGTCATGCGAATGAGAAGGGTCAGGGGCACGTTCATCCAATTTCTTCGGGCGAGCAGTTTTTCACCGTGGCTATAAATACCCCTCCTTCCCTTCCTCACTTCTTATACTCCGCTCGACCTCTCTCTCCAGCTCGAGCTTCTCAAACCCTAGCGCCGCCACTACTTCATCACCGCCGGTGAGGAAGAGCTTCACTGCCTCGACCTCATCGTCGACGTACTCGCGCCGACCGTGGAAATCTTAACTCCGCCACCGCCGTAGCCGTCTTCCTCCACCAAGTTAGGGCGTGGAAGATCTGCACCGACGAACTTCACATCTCCTCACTCCAGTTCGTCATGTTCTTTGTCCAGGGTAATTAAAAGTTACTTTTACTACCCTCGTTGATTCGAATGATTATCTTCAAAATCTTCAAAGGTGTTTTTCTTCATAGATTCACACACTAAAACACCTCACATATTATCCGTTCTTGATTCATTTCTCTAAGCCATGATTTTCTTCAAGATTCCTCAAATGTGTGAATTTTTAATCTACACATCTCTGGAACCTAATACAAAGAACACTTAGTGAAATTCTTCAAGACTCATCTGGTCAAATTCCTCAAACTTGTTCTTTTTACAAAACCTTCTGAGAACGCATATGACCTCTCCAAATTCCTCGCAACTTACTCTGTTCATAGGTACTCATGTCAGCTGCTGAATCACTAGGTTCTCATCAACTTAACTCATTTGCAGCGTTCCTCGAAGAAAAGTTGCATTCTTCTTCAAAGAATTCAATTGTTCAAATTCATCAACTAAAGAAAATGGTTGATGGTAAAAGGCCACAGAAAGGAGGAAAGAAGCCAGAGGTCATGACTGCCATTGAAATCCCTGAGGACATATACAAAGATTACTGCACCGCTGATGAGGCCACTCATGGCAAGGAAACCAAGAATGAGCGTAAGGTGCGCATACAGAGGATAGAAAGGAGATGGGCAAGAGAGTGGAGGGAGTACAGATATGTCACTCCTAAGTACATGAAGAAATTCGCACTCAATCCTCCATGCCCAAGTGCTCCATTGGCACCTGGCCAAATCGCTGATCCCACCAGCCTCAAGCGCGGTGAGGACTATCCTAATGAATGGGCCAAGTGCCAAGCCAAGCTGGCTAAGCAAGCCAGAGAAGCAGTGGGGAAATTTAATGAAGACTCTGTTGAGGCCTTTGCTGTCAAGCCAAAGAAGGCTATGTCAAAGAAGCATGCGCGCAAGCCAAGTGCTTCACCAACAATGCCCTCAAGGCCAAGTTCCTCAGCAATGCCCTCATGGCTAGAATCCTCAAAGCCCTCACGGCAAATTCCTCATGCTGCTCCTGTTCCTCCAAAGTCCTCAGCTCCTCTGCCAAAGCCTTCAGCTGTTCCGACTAAATCCTCAGCACCTGTGCATCTCGCCTCGTGCCAAAGGACTGCCGGCATCTCCATTGCCTCAGGTGTCTCAGCTAGTTCCTCAGCTGCACCAAGTTCCTCAGCTGGCCCCTCACTGCTGAAGACAAAGGCCACTGCTGGACGAGGTCCTCGCCCAAGTCCTCAAAAGAAGCAAGTCGCTTTCCAAGTGCCGTCTGATGAAGACGAAGCTGATGATGATGAACTTGCAGAAATCATCAGAGATAGGCAAGTCAGGGCCGCTAGAGCCAAAGGATCAGAGGTGCCACTGCTTTTGGATCCCAAGCTGATCCTCGACTACATTGATGATTGGCACAAGGACCCCAACACTCCCTTGCCTGACTTCAAGCTGACTCCTGGCCAGAGTCACATGCTGACCCACTTCATTCAAGAAGAAAAGTGGAAATTTGAGAAGGCCAGGCAGATCAAGAAAGCGCAGTACAAGAAAGAGCGCTATCTGAAGAAAAACGTTGTCTCTATGACAACTGAAGAACTTGTCACTATTCAGACTGAGATTAAGAAACTCAGTGATGACTTTGACGCATATCGCGCTGATTGGCTTGGAGCCAAGGTTCGTTTTGTGAAACTTGCGGATAACTTCACTTCCAATGTTGCAGCCCCAACGCAACAGGAAATTCCTCAGGCTGAAGCATCTGCTCAGCCTACTGAAGAAAATGCCAGCACCGCTGATGACAATCAGGCTGCTGAAGATAATGTGAGTTCCAGGGCTGATGACTGCATTCCAGCCGCTGAAGAAATTGCCAGGGCACCCACTAGTGGTGTGCCTGAAGAAACTGAAGAACTCAGGGCAACTGCATCAGTTGTGCCTGAAGAAAATCAACCAGATTCCTCAGCTGCTCCTGCACCAACTTCAACTCCAATCCTTCCATCTGCATCAGATGTGAAGAAGACCAAGGCTGCAGAGCGTGCTGCAGTGAAGAAAAGGAAAGCATCAGTTGCTTCAGATTCTTCAGCTCCGAAGAAAATGAAGCCTATGACAAGTTCATTTGCAAATCCGATTGATGTTGTTCCCATCTCAACCAGGCCATCAAAGGACCTTGTTCCTTTTGATGAAGAATATGTGATCCCCAGCGGATCTAATGAAGAAACTCCTTCTGCTGCTTCGTCTGAACCGTTGGATGAAGAAATTGAAGTGGATGCGATCCCTTCAACACCTATCATCTCCTCGCCTATGCCTCAGTTCACAGCTGAAGAGGCTGGCGTTGAAGAAATGGAAGATGAAGATGTGGACATTGGCTGCTCCACACCCGTAATCAGTGATGAATTCTGGGACAGTCAGCATCCAAACTCTCCAATGTTCACCCCTCTACAGCAAATTCCTCAGTCCCCCACACAAACTGTTCACATGGGCTCTGAAGAAACTCATCCCACTGCATCTGTCCATGAGGAAATTCCAGCCACTAGCGCTGAAGAAACTGCTGCTGAACAACCAACGATGCAGACTGCCACTGAGGAGGAACCAGAAATTCCTCAGCCTGAAGAACCTGCGATTGAGATTCCTGAGGTCGTGATGCAACTCACTGACACTCCTCTGCCGAAGCCAAAGGATCCATTCTCACGCAAGCAAAAGTTCAAGGCTGATGATTTCTTCGGCGAGCACGTATTCTTCGAAGATTACAACCCATATGACTCTGCTCGCATTAGGAAGAGGCGTTTCTGGACTGCTAGTCAAGCCAATTTCTATTCCTCGGTGCTGTTCAACAAGGAGAAGATCTTCTACCATGAGCATATTCCTCACGTGGATATGGAATATCTGTCGTGCTTCGCACCAGTCCTAAGTGTTCTTCATGACGCTGGACTGCTAAACTTTTGCTCTAACATCTGTGATTGGAATGAAGAACTAATTCTTCAATTCTATGCAACGCTGCACATCACCAGAGATGCTGAAGATGTGAATTCATGGGTGCTGGACTGGATGTCTGAAAACACTCACTACACTGCACCAGCCTCTGAATTGCTTCGTGCTCTACCACTCAGTCCTCCCCTTGAAGAAGCTTGCTGCATCTACAGTGGACCTAAGCTCACACATCATTACATGCAGGTGCTGATGAAACCTTTGAAGCCAGGTCAAGCACCAAGAACCAAATTCCTCGTGAAGGAATTGCTATACGTGCCCAGAACTATCTATCGTATTCTTACGAGGACAATCAGTCCCATCAAAGGCCACGACTCATCTGATGAGGAAATTGTTGGCATCATGAAGAATCTAGTATTCAACATCGTTCATGGCATTCCTGTCAATTATCACGATTTCTTCATGAGGACTATGGCCAATGTTGCACTGTCTCCGTTTGAGCTGAAGCCTTATGCACCTTGGATTATGAGATTCCTCAGGACAAGGTCTTCACTCAACTACAAAGCTGATTTCCAGAATCACCTCAGCTACTTGTCCCCAATTGACGTCCTCAAGCAGACATATTCCTCAGTTGATGGAAAGGGCAAGGCACCAGCTGTAATAGATGAAGGCATTCGTCCATTGGATGGTCAGTTTCGCAAAGCTGCATCTTATTCCACCAATGATGACTCTGCCACACATGACTCTGCCAATGCACCCAAGTCCACTCCTCAAGCCACTGCTCCACGCGTGATGACTGACCGTGAACTTCTGCTTAGTCTTCACCAGAAGGTGGATCGAAATCACAAATGGGTTAAGCGTCAGTTTGGTTCACTTCTTCACAACATGACTGCCACACACAATGCAGTGAAGAAAAACCACTACTACCTCCATCAAGTCTTCGGTCGCACCTGGGCAATCCTGTCACATCTGTATGGTGAAGAAGATCTGAAGAACATGGGTCTCAGAGAAGATTTTGACTGGTCTGCACCTCCACCGAAGAAATTCAAGAAGGTCAAGGTTCCTTCTCTGGTGGCCAGCTCATATTCTTCATCACGCGACACTGATGAACATGAAGATTTGGACGACACTGCGGCAGGCCCTACATCAACAAACGACCCCAACAACGCTGGCGCTCCTTCATCAACATGATTATCTTCAGGGGCGTTAGTCCTCATTTTCGATCCTTTTGGTCATTCGATGACAAAGGGGAGAAATATGAGTTAGTCTTCAAGCGGGTCTACTATATGGGCGTTTTTTTAAGTTACAACTCTCGTTCTTCTGAAACTTTATTGGATCGAGTTGTAATCTTAAACCCGATGGTGCTCTGATACTTTTGATGCACTGTGCTCTGATACTTTTGATGCACTATTCTGCATGCTTATTCCTCGTTAATATTGTTGCACGCATGCTGAATTTCATCAGGCACCATATTTCATCATGCATTTCAAATTCTTCATATTATATGTTAAATGCGTGTATGAATTACAAGATATAGGGGGAGATCTCCATGATTCAACTCTTCAAGTGTGCATTGCTTCAAAAGCAAATTCCTCACTATGCACATCTTCAGGGGGAGTTCTTCTATATCTTGCAATCAAATTCCTCAATATCAGTAGTTACACTTCATATGTTTATCCCGTTGGAAACTTAACCTATATTGTCATCAATCACCAAAAAGGGGGAGATTGTAAGTGCATCTAGTGCCCCTTAGTGATTTTGGTGTATTGAAGACTTATAGGTTAAGGGACTAATGCGTTTGTGAGTGTACACAGGTCTATAAGTCTATGAGGAGTTTGATATTTACAGGAAAAGTCGACCCCTAAAAATGAATATCTTCGACTGAAGATTTTGGTATTTCTGAAGACTTTCATGAAGACTTTGAAAGTGAAGAAATTGGTGTGTCCGTGAAGACTTGATATTCATGCGAGGAATATGAAGCTTGAAGACTTTCGTTTTCATAGTTTTGTTTTTCTCTTTCTTGAGTCATAGGAAACACCGTACTGTTAAAGGGGGTCGAGGAAATACTAAGGAAAAATTTCCATGTGATGCTCAACTCAAAATCCTACACCTACCAATCCCTTCGAGTGAAGCCATTGGAAATCTCATACAGTTCAGTCAATTTCTTCAGTGACAGAGACGAAGTTCTTCTGGTCTCTGAGGAATTTGTCCTGACTGAGGAGTTAGGAATTCGCCAGTGCGGATTGCCTACACAGTGAGGAACATGATAGCCCTGAGGATTTTGCTACTCAAAATTCCGACCGTTGCTGTGCTATGCGCCAGCTATCCCAAAATATCTATCCACCTAACGGTCATATCATTGAAGGGCATTTATGTATTATCATGTCGGGCTGCTCCCTAGGCTATAAATAGCCGCCCCCTACAACCACTAGCTGGTTGGCTGCTCCGAGAGAAACTGACACTTGTCATTTGAGAGCAACCCATCCTCTGAGGACTTTGAGCGAAAATCATCAAGTGAGGAAAAACCAAAAACCCAAAACCCAAACACCTACAAACCCCAAGTGATTGAGCATCACTGAAGAGATTGATCCTGCATGGATTCGATGCTTGTTACCTTTGAAGACTGTGCTTCTTCCAGATGATTAGGCGTCATGGTCTAGAGCATCCAAGAGGAATTGTGGATCGCCGAGTGACCAAGTTTGTGAAGGTTTGGAAGTCGCCTGAAGACTTACCACGAGTGATTGGACGAGGTCTGTGTGACCTTGGTTCATGGAGAATATGGTGAGGACTGGGTGTCCTGAGCTGCGTGTTCAGGAATGGGTGTCCGGGACTGTGTGTCCTCGAGTTTAAATACTCAGCCGCTCCAACCAGACGTACAACTGAGACAGCAGTTGGAACTGGTCTACCAAATCATTGTCTTCACCAAGCTTACTGGTTCTATTTCCTCAACTCTTTCATTTCCTCTTAACCGTGTTGTGTGCTTGTTCATATCTGTGTTTGAAGACTTTGACTGGAGACTTTCTCAATTTCTTCAATTCAATTTCTTCAGTCTGTTCGTCTTCATCCTGTGTTATCCTGTGATTATGTTTCCTGTACTCTATGCCTGTCTTCATTTCATCATCATGACTATGCTTCTATTCTGTTATGTTTACTTTTGAGTACTTATTCCGCTGCCAGTAGTTCTTCGCTAAGGAATTTCCTCACCGGCAAATTCCTCAGTGAAGAATTTCATAAAAATCGCCTATTCACCCCCCCTCTAGTCGATATAACGCCCTTTCACCGCACGGTCGAGGGGAGTTGGATGGTGGAACTGGATGGAGTGGGGAGGCTCTGCTCGCGATGCACGGCACCGGAGCGTGGCTACGGCCGAACTGGCCGGAGAGGGGGAAGAAGGCCTCCCCCCGTCGATTGTTGGCTGTGGGGGCTCTAGAGGGATGGCCTGAGGTCGCCTGAAGGTCTGGACGGGCTCGGGGGCTCCTTTTATAGGCTGTCGAGGTCGGTTCCGCGGCTGCCGGGGATAAGATCAAAGGTGAGCTGCTACTATGGCCGTAGACGACATGGCGATGCAGGGGGTGGCTTAGAGGGGCGACTGGATGAGCTCGAGCTGTTCAAGGGTGAGCTGGCGCGCGGCTGTGGCTCGGGCGGCGCCGTCCATGGCAGAGGCTGGCGGAGCGGCGGTGGCGACTTGCGGTGGTGGCGCTGTGGGGTGTCAGAAGGTGGCCAGGGCGGCTCTACGATGAGGGAGGGGTTGGGGCGCGATGGCTATGAGCGGGTACGGATCAGAACAGGCGTGGGGAGGCGGCAGCGGGACGCAGCGACTCGGACGCACGTGCAAAACGCACGCTCTGGCTACGCCTAGAGCACGCCCGCGAGGTGCTCGGCAAAATGCCAATGCCTGCCAGGGGGCTCTAATCCACATGAGGTTCAGCAGGGTGGTGCTATAGACTAAGTTAGAGCCATGAGACATGTTGTTTAGGCAAAGCAAGCAGGTTCAAAATGCAAACTAGGTTTCATGCCAATTCTGTTCATGAACTCAAGTTGTTCGACAGAATGCTATGGTCATCTAGGCATCTCTTGGGGTGGCCAAAAACTCCAGATCATAGTCTCTTTAGATGATAAATATGGTGGCAAGGTTAGTTTGACAAAAACAAAAACTCCCTAGTGCAAGTTTTTGAGAAAACCAAATCTGGACAGAAAATAAAGGCTATTATTTCATGGACCAAAAATACTCCAATGGGTCAAATATCCTGGACATAAGGGTTTGGTAGGGTGGACTATAAGCAGGAAAAATCTCATGGGCACTAGAGCAAAACAAAATAGGGTTGCAGTAGAAATACCAAACTGGACCAGAGAGCAAAAAGAGGATGATTTGCTCAAATTTTTCAAAGAAACTCCAATGGGTTTTTGCATAAAGTTGAATTATATACTCCTAACTAACATCTCCCAACTTTGGTGGAATTATAAAGAAATATTTAAATAGGTTGTAGTGCAAATTACAAACTGGACCCAGATTTGAAAACTTGGGTAGGGCTAAATTTCCAAATGACTAAAAGAGATTTTGCATAAAAAGTGATGTGGGGAACATCACATGACATCTCCAAATTTTGGGGGGATTTTAAAGGAGTATTTGAAAGGTTGTAGTGCAAATGGAACTCTAAATGAACTTATGAAAACCCATTTTTAAAGGAATAAAGCTCAGGAAAAATAATTTTAGAAATAATTTTACTGATTAAAAGAAATGGTCTTGGAAAGATATACAAGTCAACCAATATTTTTGAAAGGTTTTCACTTGGGGTGAAAACTCCACAATTTAGGAGAAAAGAGTGGTTCTGAGTTAAAAGAAAATCCAGAAAATAAAAATTTAATTTACCAAGGCAAAATTTTAATTAATAAATCATGGTTAATTTTTTGGGGTGCTACACTAAGCGTCTCTCACGAGCAAAACATGATCAGCACCAAGACACCATGGGTGTTAGAATCATTATTGTGTAATCTAGATTATTGACTCTAGTGCAAGCGGGAGACTGAAGGAAATATGCCCTAGAGGCAATAATAAAGTTGCTATTTACATTTCCTTATATCATGATAAATGTTTATTATTCATTTTAGAATTGTATTAACGGAAAACTTAGTACATGTGTGAATACATGGGCAAAACAGAGTGTCACTAGTTTGCCTCTACTTGACTAGCTCATTGAATCAATGATGGTTATGTTTCCTAACCATAGACATGAGTTGTCATTTGATTAACAGGATCACATCATTAGAGAATGATGTGATTGACTTGACCCATCCGTTAGATTAGCACGATGATCGTTTAGTTTGTTGCTATTGCTTTCTTCATAACTTATACATGTTCCTATGACTATGAGATTATGCAACTCCCAAATACCGAAGGAACACTTTGTGTGCTACGAAACATCACAACGTAACTGGGTGATTATAAAGGTGCTCTACAGGTGTCTCCGATGGTACTTGTTGAGTTGGCATAGATCGAGATTACGATTTGTCACTCCGATTGTTAGAGAGGTATCTCTGGGCCCTCTAGGTAATGCACATCACTATAAGCCTTGCAATCAATGCAACTAATGAGTTAGTTGCGGGATGATGTATTACGAAACGAGTAAAGAGACTTGCCGGTAATGAGATTGAAGTAGGTATTGAGATACCGACGATCGAATCCCGGGCAAGTAACATACCGATGACAAAGGGAACAGCGTATGTTGCTATGCGGTTTAACCGATAAAGATCTTCATAGAATATGTAGGAAACAATATGAGCATCCAGGTTCCACTATTGGTTATTGACCAGAGACGAGCCTCAGTCATGTCTACATAGTTCTCGAACCCGTAGGGTCCGCACGCTTAAAGTTTGGTGACGACCGGTAATATGAGTTTATGTGGTTTGATGTACCGAAGGTAGTTCGGAGCCTCGGATATGATCACGGACATGACGAGGAGTCTCGAAATGGTCGAGGCATAAAGATGATTATTGGAAGCCATATTTTTGGACATCGGAATGGTTCCGGGTGGAAATCGGATATTTACCGGAGTGACGGGGGTTACCGGAACCCCGGGGGTTAATGGGCCTTGTTGGGCCCTAGTGGAGAGAGAGTGAGAGGGTCCGGCCAGGGCAGGGCCACGCGCCCCCTCCCCTTGAGTCTGAATAGGACAAGGAAGGGGGCGGCGCCCCCCTTGCCTTTCCCCTCTCCCTCTCCCACTCCTTCCTTCCCCCTCCAGTGGGACAAGGAAAGGGAGTCCTACTCCACTAGAGGAGGACTCCTCTCTTGCGCGCCCTGCTAGGGCCGGGCCGGCCTCCCCCCTTGCTCCTTTATATATTGGGCAGGGGGCACCCCAAGACACACAAGTTGATCAGTTGATCTTTTAGCCGTGTGTGGTGCCCCCTCCACCATAATCCACCTCGGTCATATCCGTAGCGCGCTTAGGCGAAGCCCTGCGCGTAGCATTATCATCACCATCATCACGCCGTCATGTTGATGAACTCTCCCTCGAACTCTGCTGGATCAGAGTTCGTGGGACGTCACCGAGTCTGAACATGTGTGCTGAACTCAGGTGGTGCCGTACGTTCGGTACTGGATTGGTCGGATCATGAAGACGTACGACTACATTCAACCGTGTTCTCATAACGCTTCCGCTTACGGTCTACGAGGGTACGTGGACGAAGCTCTCCCCTCACATTGCTATCCATCACCATGATCTTGCGTGTACGTAGGAATTTTTTTGAAATTACTGCATTCCCCAACAGTGGCATCCGAGCCAGGTTTATGCGTACATGTTATATGCATGAGTAGAACACAAAGGAGTTGTGGGCGTGGGTATATACATATTGCTTGCCGTCACTAGTTGATTCTTGATTCAACGGCATTGTTGGATGAAGCGGCCCAAACCGACATTATGCGTACGCTTACGCAAGACTGGTTCTATCGACGTGCTTCGCACACAGGTGGCTACTGGGTGTCTGTTTCTACAGCTTTAGTTGAATCGGATTCAATGAACAGGTTTCTTTCTGAAGATCAAAAAGTAATCACTATACCATGTTGTGGTTTTTGATGCGTAGGTAAGAACGGTTCTTGCTCAGCCCGTAGCAGCCACGTAAAACTTGCAACAACAAAATAGAGGACGTCTAACTTGTTTTTGTAGGGCATGTTGTGATGTGATATGGTCAAGACATGATGCTACATTTTATTGTATGAGATGATCATGTTTTGTAACACAATTATCGGCAACTGGCAGGAGCCATATGGTTGTCGCTTTATTGTATGAAATGCAATCGCCATGTAATTGCTTTACTTCATCACTAAGCGGCAGCGATAGTCGTGGAGGCAATAGTTGGCGTGACGACAATGATGCTTCGATGGAGATCAAGGTGTCAAGCCGGTGACGATGGTGATCATGACGGTGCTTTCGAGATGGAGATCACAGGCACAAGATGATGATGGCCATATCATATCACTTATATTGATTGCATGTCATGTTTATCTTTTATGCATCTTATTTTGCTTAGATCGACGGTAGCATTATAAGATGATCTCTCACTAAATTTTAAGGTATAAGTGTTCTCCCTGAGTATGCGCCGTTGCTATAGTTCGTTGTGCCGAGACACCACGTGATGATCGGGTGTGATAAGCTCTACATTCACATACAACGGGTGCAAGCCAGTTTTGCACACGCAGAATACTCAGGTTAAACTTGACGAGGCTAACATATGCAGATATGGCCTCGGAACACTAAGACTGAAAGGTCGAGCGTGAATCATATAGTAGATATGATCAACATAGTGATGTTCACCATTCAAAACTACTCCTTCTCACGTGATGATCGGACATGGTTTAGTTGATATGGATCACGTGATCACTTAGATGATTAGAGGGATGTATGTCTAAGTGGGAGTTCTTAAGTAATATGATTAATTTAACTTTAATTTATCATGAACCTACTACCTGATAGTTTTTTGCATGTCTATGTTGTTGTAGATAGATGGCTCATGCTGTTGTTCCATTGAATTTTAATGCGTTCCTTGAGAAAGCAAAGTTGAAAGATGATGGTAGCAATTACACAGACTGGGTCCATAACTTGAGGATTATCCTCATTGCTGCAGAGAAGAATTACGTCCTGGAAGCACCGCTAGGTGCCAAACCCGCTGCATGAGCAACGCTAGATGTTATGAACGTTTGGCAGAGCAAAGCTGATGACTACTCAATAGTTCAGTGTGACATGCTTTACGCCTTAGAACCGGGACTTCAACGACATTTTGAACGTCATGGAGCATATGAGATGTTCCAGGAGTTGAAATTAATATTTCAAGCAAATGCCCGTATTAAGAGATATGAAGTCTCCAATAAGTTCTACAGCTTCAAGATGGAGGAGAATAGTTTTGTCAGTGAGCATATACCCAAAATGTCTGGGTATAACAATCACCTGATTCAACTGGGAGTTAATCTTCCTGATGATAGTGTCATTGACATAATTCTTCAATCACTACCACCAAGCTACAAAAGCTTCGTGATGAACTATAATATGCAAGGGATGGATAAGACAATTCCCGAGCTCTTCGCGATGCTAAAGGCTGCGGAGGTAGAAATCAAGAAGGAGCATCAAGTGTTGATGGTCAACAAGAGCACCGGTTTCAAGAAAAGGGGTAAAGGGAAGAAGGGGAACTTCAAGAAGAATGGCAAGCAAGTTCCTGCTCAAGTGAAGAAACCCAAGTCTGGACCTAAGCCTGAGACTGAGTGCTTCTACTGCAAAGGGACTGGTCACTGGAAGCGGAACTGCCCCAAGTATCTGGTGGATAAGAAGGATGTCAAGGTGAACAAAGGTATATGTGATATACATGTTATTGATGTGTACCTTACTAATGCTCGCCTTAGCACCTGGGTATTTGATACTGGTTTTGTTGCTAATATTTGCAACTCGAAACAGGGACTACGGATTAAGCGAAGATTGGCTAAGGACGAGGAGACGATGCACGTGGGAAATGGTTCCAAAGTCGATATGATCGCAATCTGCACGCTACCTCTACATTAGACCTAAATAATTGTTATTTGGTGCCAGTGTTGAGCATGAACATTATATCTGGATCTTGTTTGATGCGAGATGGTTATTCATTTAAATCTAAGAATAATGGTTGTTCTATTTATATGAGTAATATCTTTTATGGTCATGCACCCTTGAAGAGTGGTCTATTTTTGATGAATCTCGATAGTAGTGATACACATATTCATAATATTGAAGTTGAAAGATGCAGAGTTGATAATGATAGTGCAACTTATTTGTGGCACTGCCATTTAGGTCATATTGGTGTAAAGCGCATGAAGAAACTCCATTCTGATGGACTTTTGGAATCACTTGATTATGAATTATTTGGTACTTGCAAACCATGCCTCATGGGCAAGATGACTAAAATGCCATTCTCTGGAACTATGGAGCGAGCAACAGATTTGTTGGAAATCATACATACTGATGTATGTGGTCCGATGAATGTTGAGGCTCGCGGCGGGTATCGTTATTTTCTCACCTTCACAGATGATTTGAGAAGATATGGGTATATCTACTTGATGAAACATAAGTCTGAAACATTTCAAAAGTTCAAAGAATTTCAGAGTGAAGTGGAAAATCATCGTAACAAGAAAATAAAGTTTCTTCGATCTGATCGTGGAGGAGAATATTTGAGTTACGAGTTTGGTCTTCATTTGAAACAATTCAGAATAGTTTCGCAACTCACGCACCCGGAACACCACAACATAATGGTGTGTCCGAACGCCGTAATAGTACTTTACTAGATATGGTACGATCTGTGATGTCTCTTACTGATTTACCGCTATCGTTTTGGGGTTATGCTTTAGAAACGGCTGCATTCACGTTAAATAGGGCACCATCTAAATCCATTGAGACGACGCCTTATGAACTGTGGTTTGGCAAGAAACCAAAGTTGTCGTTTCTTAAAGTTTGGGGCTGCGATGCTTATGTGAAAAAGTTTCAACCTCATAAGCTCAAACCCAAATCGGAGAAATGTGTCTTCATAGGATACCCAAAGGAGACTGTTGGGTACACCTTCTATCATAGATCCAAAGGCAAAACATTTGTGGCTAAGAATGGATCCTTTCTAGAGAAGGAGTTTCTCTCAAAAGAAGTGAGTGGGAGGAAAGTAGAACTTGATGAGGTAACTGTACCTGCTCCCTTATTGGAAAGTAGTTCATCTTAGAAATCTGTTCCTGTGACTCCTACACCAATCAGTGAGGAAGCTAATGATGAAGATCATGTAACTTCATATCAAGTTACTACCGAACCTCGTAGGTCAACCAGAGTAAGATCCTCATCAGAGTTGTCGTAGAGTTGTCACAGCAGATGTCCTAGCGAAAGGACTTAGTCGTAGGGCCATCGCAACTAGGAAGCTTAAAGGGGTTAATCGGGAAAAAGGACACGAGAGGTTTTATACTAGTTCTTCCCCTTACGATGAAGGTAAAAGCTACCTAGTTTTGTATCTTCGTGACAACCTAACAGCAGTTGTATCGGTATCCAGTTCATGCATTTACTTGACATGAAGAACCTAGAACTATGAGGAAGCGATGATGAGCCCAGATTCCGCAAAATGGCTTGAGGCCATGAAATCTGAGATGGGATCCATGTATGAGAACAAAGTATGGACTTTGGTTGACTTGCCCGATGATCGCAAGCCATGAGATAAATGGATCTTCAGAAGAGACTGAGTGCTGACGTAATGTTACTCGGTCTACAAAGCTCGACTTGTTGCCAGACAAGGTTTTTCGACAAGTTGAAGGATTTGACTACGATGAGACCTTCTCACCCGTAGAGATGCTTAAGTTCGTCCGAATTCATGTTAGCAATTTGCCGCATTTTAGGATTATGAAATTTGGCAAATGGATGTAAAGACTGCATTCCTGAATGGATTTCTGGAAGAAGAGTTGTATATGATGCAACCTGGAGGTTTTATCGATCCAAAGGGAGCTAACAAAGTGTGCAAGCTCAAGCGATCCATCTATGGACAGGTGCAAGCATCTCGGAGTTGGAATAAACGTTTTGATAGTGTGGTCAAAGCATATGGTTTTATACAGACTTTTGGAGAAGCCTGTATTTACAAGAAAGTGAGTGGGAGCTCTGTAGCATTTCTAATATTATATGAGGCTGACATATTGTTGATTGGAAATGATATAGAATTTCTTGATAGCATACAAGGATACTTGAATAAGAGTTTTTCAATGAAAGACCTCGGTGAAGCTGCTTATATATTGGGCATCAAGATCTATAGAGATAGATCAAGACGCTTAATTGGACTTTCACAAAGCACATACCTTGATAAAGTTTTGAAGAAGTTCAAAATGGATCAAGCAAAGAAAGGGTTCTTGCCTGTGTTACAAGGTGTGAAGTTGAGTCATACTAAATGCCCGACCAATGCAGAAGATAGAGAGAAAATGAAATATGTTCCCTATGCTTCAGCCATAGGCTCTATCATGTATGCAATGCTCTGTACCAGACGTGATGTGTGCCTTGCTATTAGTTTAGCAGGGAGGTACCAAAGTAATCCAGGAGTGGATCACTGGACAACGGTCAAGACTGAAATACCTGAAAAAGGACTAAGGATATGTTTCTCGTTTATGGAGGTGACAAAGAGCTCATCGTAAATGGTTACGTCGATGCAAGCTTTGACACTGATCCGGATGACTCTAAGTCACAAACCGGATACGTGTTTTTATTGAACGGTGGAGATGTCAGTTGGTGCAGTTCTAAGCAAAGCGTAGTGGCCGGATCTACGTGTGAAGCGGAGTACATAGCTGCTTCAGAAGCAGCAAATGAAGGAGTCTAGATGAAGGAGTTCATATCCGATCTAGGTGTCATACCTAGTGCAACCGGTCCAATGAAAATCTTTTGTGACAATACTAGTGCAATTGCCTTGGCAAAGGAATCCAGATTTCACAAAAGAACCAAGCACATCAAAAGACGCTTCAATTCCATCCGCGATCAAGTCAAGGAGGGACACATAGAGATTTGCAAGATACATACGGATCTGAATCCTGCAGACCCGTTGACTAAGCCTCTCTCACGAGCAAAACATGATCAGCACCAAAACTCCATGGGTGTTAGAATCATTACTGTGTAATCTAGATTATTGACTCTAGTGCAAGTGGGAGACTAAAGGAAATATGCCCTAGAGGCAATAATAAAGTTGTTATTTATATTTCCTTATATCATGATAAATGTTTATTATTCATGCTAGAACTGTATTAACCGGAAACTTAGTACAAGTGTGAATACATAGACAAACAGAGTGTCACTAGTTTGCCTCTACTTGACTAGCTCGTTGAATCAATGATGGTTATGTTTCCTAACCATAAACATGAGTTGTCATTTTATTAACGGGATCACATCATTAGACAATGACGTGATTGACTTGACCCATCCGTTAGCTTAGCACGATGATCATTTAGTTTGTTGCTATTGCTTTCTTCATAACTTATACATGTTCCTATGACTATGAGATTATGCAACTCCCAAATACCATGGAACTCTTTGTGTGCTACCAAACATCACAACATAACTGGGTGATTATAAAGGTGCTCTATAGGTGTCTCCGATGGTACTTGTTGAGTTGGCATAGATCGAGATTAGGATTTGTCACTCCGATTGTCGGAGAGGTATCTCTGGGCCCTCTCGGTAATGCACATCACTATAAGCCTTGCAAGCAGTGCAAGTAATGAGTTAGTTGCGGGATGATGTATTGTGGAACGAGTAAAGAGACTTGCCGGTAACGAGATTGAAGTAGGTATTGAGATACCTACGATCGAATCTCGGGCAAGTAACATACCGATGACAAAGGGAACAAGGTATGTTGTTATGCGGTTTGACCGATAAAGATCTTCGTAGAATATGTAGGAACCAATATGAGCATCCAGGTTCCGCTATTGGTTATTGACAGGAGACGAGTCTCGGTCATGTCTACATAGTTCTCGAAGCCGTAGGGTCCGCACGATTAAAGTTTGGTGACGATCGGTAATATGAGTTTATGTGTTTTGATGTACCGAAGGTAGTTCGGAGTCTCGGATATGATCACGGACATGACAAGGAGTCTCGAAATGGTCAAGACATAAAGATTAATATATTGGAAGCCTATATTTGGACATTGGAATGGTTCCGGGTGAAACTGGGATTTTACTAGAGTGTCGGGGGGTTACCGGAACCCCCCGGGGGTTAATGGGCCTTGTTGGGCCCTAGTGGAGAGAGAGAGACGCCGGCCAGGGCAGGTCCGTGCGCCCCCTCCCCTTGAGTCCGAATAGGACAAGGAAGGGGAGGCGGCGCCCCCCTTGCCTTTTCCCTCTCCCACTCCTTCCTTCCCCCTCGTAGTGGGACTAGGAAAGGGGAGTCCTACTCCCACTAGGAGGAGGACTCCTCTTGGCGCGCCCTGCTAGGGCCGGACGGTCTCCCCCCTTGCTCCTTTATATACGGGGGCACGGGGCACCCCAAGACACACAAGTTGATCAGTTGATCTTTTAGCCATGTGCGGTGCCCCCTCCACCATAATCCACCTCGGTCATATCGTAGCGGTGCTTAGGCGAAGCCCTGCGTCGGTAGCATCATCATCACCGTCATCACGCCATTGTGCTGACGGAACTCTCTCTCAAAGCTCTGCTGGATCGGAGTTCATGGGACGTCACCGAGCTGAACATGTGCTGAACTCGGAGGTGTCATACGTTCGGTACTTGGATCGGTCGGACCGTGAAGACATACGACTACATCAACCGCGTTCTCATAACGCTTCCGCTTACGGTCTACGAGGGTACGTGGACGAAACTCTCCCCTCTCTTTGCTATGCATCACCATGATCTTGCGTGTGCATAGGATTTTTTTTTGAAATTACTACATTCCCCAACAATGTGTGGTGCCCCCCTCCATAGTTTACTCCTCCGGTCGTAGTGTCGTAGTGCTTAGGCGAAGCCCTACGCGGATCACATCACCATCACCATCACCACGTCGTCTTGCTGTCGGAACTCTCCCTCAACCCTCTACTGGATCAAGAGCTCGAGAGATGTCTCCGAGTTGAACGTGTGCTGAACACAGAGGTGTCGTACGTTTGGTATTTGGATCGGTTGGATCGTGAAGACGTTCGACTACATCAACCACGTTAACCTAATGCTTCCGCTATTGGTCTACGAGGGTATGTGGACACACTCTCCCTGCCTCGTTGCTATGCATCTCCTAGATAGATCCTGCGTGATCATAGGAAAATTATTGAAATTGCATGCTACGTTCTCCAACATTGCACACCGTAGTCGTCGGTTTCTTCAAGCCCGAGAGCCCGTCGTCGTCGTTCATGAAGCTGTCATGGTTAGAGAGAGCGCGGCTCACGTCCTAGCACTCCATCATGCTCAACACACTCCCAGGAGCCCATAACACCCACCAACTATTCCTCCCATGCACCGTAGCGTCGTTGTCGTTGTTGCCCGAACTCTGGCCACCACCACGAGCTCGATTCCAACGAGGTCGATCCACCCTAGGTCCTCCCGCTTGCACCGCCAAATGCGCGTGAGCCTCAACGTCATATAGAACTACTCTGCCATCCAAATGGTCGCGAGAGGACTTTTCCCGACGCCCTCCGCCACGTCTGCTCATCATCAGCGTCTAAACACTGGTCAACCCGCTAATTAGCACTAACATTTTTGACCCCTGAGTCGCTGACATGTGGGTCTAGGTGGCTGATAGTTTTTAATTAGTGCAATAATTAACCTAACCACCTCTGTTAACTAGCTGAGTCACTGACCAGTGGGCCCCACTAGTTAGGTTTGACTTGGGCTGACCCGTTGACCTGCTCACGTAGTGATGCACTATTTTTTGGATTATTTCTAATTAAAAATGATTTGAAAATTCTAGAAAAATAGTTTAAACTTCTAAAAATCATATACAATCTACCATGTCTCATAATGAAATAATTATATATGAAAAGTTATCAGAAAAATATGAAGAATCTATTTATGGCATTTTCATGCCTATTAGAAAAAAAAATTGGCTACTAGTTTGGACAAATCAAATAAATGACATTTAAATAACCACATGTGGAGTATGAATTTGAACCTTTGCTTCAAACCAACTTCATTTAATCTGGTTACTAGTTGCATTAGCTCAACCAACAACATGTTGCCATGTCATAATCATGCATCATATTGTTGCATTGCATTGATTATGTTCCTTCCTGTTTGTTGGTGATTGTTCCTTCTCGATAGAAGATGAATCCGACGTTGTGTGATCGTTGACACCGATGAAGAGCTAATAGCTATACTATCTTTAGAATTGCCAGGCAAGCAAACCACCTTGATCACTGATACGTCTCCAATGTATCTATAATTTATGAAGTATTCACGCTATTATATTATCATTCTGGGATGTTTTACAATCATTTTATAGCAACTTTATATCATTTTTTGGGACTAACCTATTAACATAGTGCCCAGTGCTAGTTGCTGTTTTTGCTTGTTTTTTATATTCAGTAAATCGATACCAAACGGAGTCCAAATGCAGCGAAACTTTTTGGAGAATTTTTATGGACTAGAAGACACAACTTGGGCCAAAGAAGTGCCAGAGGGGTGCCCGAGGGGCTCACAACCCACCTGGGGCACCCCAAGTAAATATCCAAGGAGACTCAAGAGTCTAAGCTTGGGGATGCCCCGGAAGGCATCCCATCTTTCTTCAACAATTATCAGTATGTCTTCTTCTTCGTTTCATTCTGATATGTATAAATCTTGGAGCGTCTTTTGTGTTTAGTTTTCATTTTCTTTTATGCACCATGCATGTATGAGATAGTCCATGGTTGATTTTTAGAATGCGCATTGCACTTCACTTATATGTTTTGAGTGTGGCTTTCTAGAATGCTTCATGTGCTTCACTTATATCATTTGAAGTTTGGATTGCCTGTTTCTCTTCACATGGAAAAGTGTTATTCGTAGAATGCTCCTTTGCTTCACTTATACTTATTAGAGCATGGTATTTTGTAGAAAGAATTAAACTCTTATGCTTCACTTATATCTATTTAGAGAGTCAACAGGAATTTTTCATTTGCATGGTTAGTCATAAAATCCTACATAAAGCTTGTGGATCACTGAATATGATATGTATGCTTCCTTGCAATAGTTTTGCGATATAGAGATGGAATATGTGGGGAGTACTAGTAAACAGTTGTGGTTAGTAGGAATAGTGTTAAGGTTTGTGATTCCTGAAGCATACACGTATAGTCCCTCGTTATGCTATGAAGTTGGAGCATGATTTATTATTGATTGTCTTCCTTATGAGTGGCGGTCGGGGACGAGCGATGGTCTTTTCCTACCAATCTATCCCCCTAGGGGCATGCGTAGTACTCCCCCGTTCCTAAATATAAGTCTTTGTAGAGATTTCACAATGGACCACATATGAATGTATGTAGATGCATTTTAGAGTGTAGATTCACTCATTTTGCTCTGTATGTAGTCCATAGTGAAATCTCTAGAAAGACTTATATTTAGGAACGGCGGGAGTAGTCCTTTGCTTCGAGAGCTAATAAATATATGAGTTCTTTATGACTAATGTGAGTCCATGAATTATACACACTCTTACCTTTCCGCAATTTGCTATCCTCTACGGTACCGTGCATTCCCCTTTCTCACCTCGAGATTTGGTGCAAACTTCGCAGGTGCATCCAAACCCTGTGATATGATACGCTCTATCACACATAAGCCTTATTATATCTTCCTCAAAATAGCCACCATACCTACCTATTATGGCCCTTCCATAGCCATTCCGAGATATATTTCCATGCAACTTCCACCGCTTCCATTTTTTTGACTTGAGCATTCATTTTCATATTGCTTTGCATGATCGTAAGACAACTAGCATGATATTTCCATGGCTTGTTCATTTTTTGATATTGTTGTTATGCTAGATCATTGCACATCCTGGTACACTGCGAGAGGCATTCATATAGTCATATTTTTTTATAGGTATCAAGTTGTAATATTGAGTTGTAAGTAAATAGAAGTGTGATGATCATCAATTTTCATTATTAGAGCATTGCCCAAGTGAGGAAAGGATGATGGAGACTATGATTCCCCCACAAGTCGGGATGAGACTCCGAACAAAGAGAGAGAGAAAGAAAAAAAAGAAAAAGAAAAAAAGAAAAAGAGAGAAGGGGCAGGCTAATTCCACACTTGTGCTACAAAGTAGCACCATGTTTTTCATATAGGGAGTCTCCTATGTTGTCACTTTCATATACTAGTGGGAATTTTTCATTATAGGATTAGATGCACACCCACTTAGTTTACATATTGAGATTTCATACACATATAGCTCCTAGTGCATTCATTGTGTAGCAATCCCTACTCCTCGCATTGATATCAATCGATGGGCATCTCCATAGCCCGTTGGTTAGCCGCATCGATGTGAGACTTTCTTACTTTTTTGTCTTCTCTATATTTATCCCTATCATCATACTCTATTCCACCCATAGTGCTATATCCATGGCTTGCGCTCATGTATTGCGTGAGGGTTGAAAAAGCTGAAGCGTATTAAAAAGTATGAACCAATTGCTCGGCTTGTCATTGGGGTTGTGCATGATAAATACTTTGTGTTAAGAAGACAGACCATGACAAGACTATATGATTATGTAGGGATAGCTTTATTTAGCGTTGATATTTTGAAAGACACGGTTGTTTGTTGGGATGCTTAGGTATTGATGTCTTTATGTCAAATTATAGACTATTGCTTTGAATCACTTGTGTCCTAATATTCATGCCATGATTAGATATATGATCAAGATTATGCTAGGTAGCATTCCACATCAAAAATTATCTTTTTTATCATTTAACTACTCGAGGACGAGCAGGAATTAATCTTGGGGATGCTGATACGTCTTCGTCGTATCTATAATTTTTAATTGTTTCATGCCAATATTACACAACTTTCACATACTTTTGGAAACATTTTATATGATTTATTGGACTAACCTATTGATACAATGCCAGTGCCAGTTCCTATTTTTTGCATTTTTTTTGTTTCACAGAATATCCATATCAAATGAAGTCCAAATGCAATAAAATTTTACAGAGAATTATTTTGGAATATATGTGATTTTTGGGACTTGGAATCAACGCAAACGGGGGCCCACATCCCTCACAAGACACCAGGGCGCGCACCATGGGCCAGACACACGGTGGTGGGTTGTGCTCACCTCGTACGTCGGTTGGAGCTCTACTTTGGGCGCAAGGAATCTTATATCCGGAAAAAAAATCATGTTAAAATCTCAACGCAATCGGAGTTTCGGATCTCTAGGAATATAAGAAACTGTTTTCGTCCAGAAAACAGGAACACAAAACAGAAGAGAACAGAGAGGGAGATCCAATCTCGTAGGGGCTCCCGCCCCTCCGCCACCATGGAGGCCATGGACCAGAGGGGGAACTCTCCTCCCTTCTAGGGGGAGGCCAAGGAAGAAGAAGGAGGGACTCTCTCTTCCCCTCTCTCCCGGTGGCGCTGGAACGTCGCTGGGGCAAGGATCGTGACGGTGATCTACATCAACAATCTTGCTACCGTAAACACCAACTCTCTCCCCCTCTATGAAGTGGTGTAACCTCCCTTCTCCCTATTGTAATCTCTACTTACACATGGTGTTCAATGATGCGGCTTGAACTACGTCGGTATTTCCCCAAAGAGGAAGGGATGATGCAGCACAGCTACGGTAGGTATTTCCCTCAGTGACGAAACCAAGGTTATCGAACCAGTAGGAGAACCACACAACACAACGTAAAAAGATCCTACACACAAAGAACAAATACTTGCTACCCGACGTAAGAGAGGGGTTGTCAATCCCTCACGAGTAAAAATATAGGTAAAATTGGAGTAGATTGGATAAATAGATCTCACGGGAATGCGAGATAAAATAAATAATAATAAATTACAGAAAGCTATTTTTGGATTAATAGATCTGAAAATAAAAGAAAATAAAAATATATTGCGAAGGAAAATATAATAAAGAAGAGACCCGGGGGGCGTAGATTTCACTAGTGGCTTCTCTCGAGAAAAATAGCATACGGTGGGTAAACAAATTACTGTTGGGTAATTGATAGAACTTCAAATAATCATGACGATATCCAGGTGTCAGTGTCAAAACCGGCGGATCTCGGGTAGGGGGTCCCGAACTGTGCGTCTAAGGCGGATGGTAACAGGAGGCAGGGGACACGATGTTTTACCCAGGTTCGGGCCCTCTTAATGGAGGTAAAACCCTACGTCCTTCTTGATTAATATTGATCATATGGGTAGTACAAGAGTAGATCTACCATGAGATCAGAGAGGCTAAACCCTAGAAGCTAGCCTATGGTATGATTGTATGTCGTCCTACAAACTAAAACCCTCCAGTTTATATAGACACCGGAAAGGGTTAGGGTTACACAAGGTCGGTTACAAAGGAGGAGATATACATATCCGTATTGCCTAGCTTGCCTTCCACGCCAAGTAGAGTCCCATCCGGACATGAGACGAAGTCTTCAATCTTGTATCTTCATAGTCCAACAGTCCGGCCAAATGATATAGTCCGGCTATCCAGAGACCCCCTAATCCAGGACTCCCTCAGTAGCCCCTGAACCAGGCTTCAATGACGATGAGTCCGGCGCGCAGTATTGTCTTTGGCATTGCAAGGCGGGTTCCTCCTCCGAATATATCACGGAAGAATTTGAATACAAGGATAGTGTCTGACCCTGCAAATAAGTTCCACATACCACCGTAGAGAGAATAATATTTCCACAAATCTAATCTGCTGACATGTTTTGGCAACATGACATCATGCCATGGCCCGGTAATTATTCGAACCGTTTCCTTTAACTAGCCCCGCACATAACGCAAGGCAGTTTCTTGACACGTCTTGTCAAAGCAGAGATCGTGTTCCCCTTATTACGGGATTCTCATCAATACGGGCGTGGGTAACCCAACCGCGCCATTGATTACGGCGCTTGGGGGATAAGCGAGTTTTACCATGCTAGTGGGGCGCATAGTTTCGGCCGCCCATATAAAGGGATAAGGATTCACCTTTTCATCCACGCCTTCTTCCTCCTTTGCTCATCCATTTTCGCACACTCGAGCTCCAGCGCCCAAGTCCGCATTTCCCACCTCAACCTTCTCCAGCCATGTCCAGAGCGGGAGGCAGGTGGATGGTCTCCTCCATCATGGAGGGACACATCAAGAAGCTGAGGAGAGCCGGATACCTGCCCGATGACATCGCGCACCGGCTCCCAGATGAGGGGAAGCTCATCCCCACCCCCAGGCCCCATGAGAGGGTAGTGTTCCTTACCCATTTCCTCCGTGGACTGGAATTCCCTCTCCATCCATTCGTCCGGGGGCTCATGTTCTACTACGGCCTGGATTTCCATGATCTAGCCCCGAACTTCATCCTCAACATCTCGGTGTTTATCGTCGTGTGTGAGGCCTTCCTCTGCATCAAGCCCCACTTCGGCTTATGGCTGAAGACCTTCAATGTCAAGCCGAAGGTAGTGAGCGGACGCCAGGCGGAGTGCGGAGGCGCCATGGTGGGCAAGATGCCCAATGTCACATGGCTCAAGGGCTCCTTTGTGGAGACCATAAAGAGGTGGCAATCGGGATGGTTCTACATCACTGAGCCGCGTGACCCTAAATGGATAGCGTCCCCCGAGTTCCGATCTGGCATCCCCACACGGCTCACCTCCTGGCAAGAGAAGGGCATGTCCTGGGGTAGTTCGGGAGAGCTGGCTGGACTCCAAACATGTATTCAAAACATGGTGAACAAGAAGCTCAAACTCGTCAACGTAGTCCATGTCATGCTCATACGCCGGATCCTCCCGTGTCAACAACGGGCTTTCAACTTGTGGGAGTTTGACCTGGCCCAGCACCGAACTCTGAGCAGGCTCTTTGACACAACACATGAGGATGCCTGGAAGGTGCTATTCAAGGGTGCCGAGGTTCCCCCTCCCACTACCGAGGATCGCGGATTCTGCGCGAAGCGCCAAGCCAGCGCGGTAAGCTGTTTTACCTCTCAGAGGATACTTGTTTTTCATAGTTTGACCCTATGCGGGATCTAAGCTCCCGTACCTTTGACAGGACTAGCAGGAGATGGCCGGATAAATCGACTATCCGGCTCCTTTGCCCGAAGGCCCAGCAGACGCTCTTCTAACGAAGATGCTGACTCCGGCTCCTTACAAGGTGCCGGAGAAGACCAAGAAGGCCAAGGGAACCCGAAAGAGTTCCCGACGCCAGGGGTATCGGACTCATCGTCCGAAAACTCCGCGACGCACTCCCCCCCCCCCCCCGAAGACAAGGAGGAAGACGAAGATGCTCCCCCTCCAACCGGGGGAGACAAGAAAAGGAAGGCCGCCCCAACTGGGGAGGCCGAAGGGTCCAAAAAGGGAAGGACTCTCCTTTCGGACTACTCCACCACCGCCGCCGAAGGCGACGACGAGTGGCTGCTCAGGGACAAGCCCCTGGTGAAGTCGTTAGTATTCCGATACCAGAGTAACTCATAGCATTCCTTTGTCGCACTGCTTCTCTTAACGCCGAATTATGACTATGCAGACCGCCACGAGCCCATATCGACGTATCGTCGGACGGCTCCCTGGGCTCGTCGGATATGGATAGCGATCCACTTCCGACCGCCACCTCCCCTTGCCCTACGGACAACGCCGAGGTATTGTCTCGAGAGGCACCGGGTCGAGGGGAGACAGTCCCGGAGGCGCTCAAGGCGACCTTCCGGACTCCGGGAACAGAGGGAGCAAAGCCCCTAAGGGCTCCAAGTTCGGCCCTCATCCGAACACCACGCCGGAACCTCTAGTGGTTCCAGACTCGAGCAGGCGGCCTCCTTCCAAGAGGGGCAAGACGCTTGTGCCGGTGACCTCTATCCATCTAGAGGCACCGGACAGTCTGCTGGGAGCCCTTCGCAGCGCCTCCATCGACGAAGAGCACCGCACTATTATGAGTGTGGTGATCCAGAAGGTTCAGTCTGCCAAGAGCGGACTGACTGAAGCCTGTGCCAGCCTTCTAACAGGCTTTGAGGTAAGTATTTAAAATATACGAATAATATTACCGCATAGACAGTAGCCCCTGATGCTCTGTTTGGTGTTCACAAAGAAAAGCCGAACAGAGGATCAAACAATATCGCAGGAGTCTAATATAAGTATGTCTATATGCGTATGCAGGCTTCGCTGCTGGCCTCTACCGCACTGACTGCGGAGGTCACCGTACTGAAGCAGGACCTCAAAGGGTCCAAGGAAGAGCTCGGCCTTGCCAAGAGGCAGCTCGAGGAGAACAAAGGTAAGTAATACCTAGTCTATAGATGTGTATATATAAAAAAAGTTGCGATTGCAAAATGACAGGACCATCATAAATTTGCCAGGGGCCAATACCGAAGTGGCGACCCTGAAACAAGCGCTATCCAAGGCCGAAAACAAAGCGGCCAAGGAGCACACCGAGCGAGAAAAGCAGGAGGCGCGGGTGGGCGAGGTGCAGCAAGAGCTCCAAGCTCTCGTGACGAAGCATGAGGCGTTGGAGCTTGACTCGAAGACGCGAGAGTCTGAGCTTGCCGCGGCCCTTGAGAGCGCGAAGAATGCCAAGGCCGAAGCCCAAAAGGCCCTCCAGGAGATTGATGCAATGAAGAAGATAGCGGCGGGTAAGGTATTCTATATGCAAAGCAAGCATGTGAAAGAAAATTACCTGTTACTTACCCGAATCCGGAGCTCTCCAGGAGCATTCGTAGATTTGCCCCACAGCGTGTCGGATGCCACACAGTTTTATTAGGCCGAGGAGGGAAGCTCATTGGAGAAGTTGTTCTGGGCCCAATATACTGGGACCGAACACCCGGTGCTAATGAGCGACCAGCTAAAGCAGCTGGTCGAGCTACACAAGGCGGCCGAATAGGCCATGAAGGGTTTTATAGTCCGGCTGTGGCCTGGTGACGCCCTTCCGAACAGCTACTTCGGCCCGGTGAGGCGGCTTGTGGATGCCTGCCCATGGCTGGAAGTCATCAAGCGATCCGTCTGCATCGAAGGTGCACGCTGGGCTTTCGCCCGTGTGAAGTTGCAATGGGTCAAGCTAGACGCCGTGAAGCTGATCAAGGAAGGGCCACCGGAGGGCAAGGAGCATTGCCACCCCGTGATGTACTACGAGGGTGTTCTGAAGGGTGCCCGTCTCGTAGCGGACGAGTGCACGAAAGATGTAATATTTGAGTGAACTTGCTCGTGTGATCCTGTATTTATGAAAACTTGTCCATATGTGCTATGCAACACTTGTTTGAATTTAAAATATTACCTTCTGTTCAGCTATTTATCAAATCTGGGAGATGGCTAGTCGTCGGCTTCTTCCCCCATGCCACGAGTGCTGGGGTGTTCGGGATAAACCTGAGCACTCTTGTTCCCATTTTTGGGTCCTTCGAGGGAGGTGCTCAGCACAGCGAACAAGGCAACCGGACTAATAATGCTTTATCACTCTCACTTAGCCATAGAATTCTATAATTTTAAATTTCGGCGAAGCCCTTGGTATTCGGAAGGCCGAATTCGGGGCGCGATACACGCCTTTAAGCCGGACAGGACCGGCTCCTCGCTCTAAGCGGGATAAGTCTTTAGGGACTCGAAACCTCGCCGAACAGCGACCAGTCTCTCGCCTTATCATGACAGTCAATTTTAGCTTTCTCTACTAAGGTGCTTAGCCCAGCAGAACCGGGGCACAATCGCAGTAGTTCTCCTAGTGCTACCTTAGCCGATAGAGCGGAACGTAAGGTACCAAAACATAGGAGCCGGGCAAACCCAACATTTGACCAAAGACATGATTTGGAGCTGATGCATATAATGCTATAAGTTCGGGGTGCCGCACTTGTGAAAGTGTTCGGGCTTCTCACACCATATTGTGGGGTATTTAAGCCCCTGGTGTATTGGCCGTACCAAAGTGTACGGTTGCAAGGCGTCATTAATGAACACATATATATAAAAAAAGAAGAATGAAATAATAGTCTTAATGCTATGCATTGTTTATTCAAAAAAGGTGCGTTAAAGCAGAATGATACAGATAGTGTGATAAGCAAAAAGTAGGACTATGTCCCTTCCAAGGGCAAGCTGAGGAATAGTATTAAAGCAAATATTTCACTCGTTATCGTAATCCACCTGGGGGTTCCGTGGTGTGACGTAGCTTTCTGCCTCCTTGGTTGCTACATCATGTGTTCGGCAATCATACTGTCGGATAGGGTTTCCAGAGATTAAAGTCCTGAAAGAGAACAATAACAAAGCAGGAAACCCCTAGTGTGGTTTAAGCCGCGCCTTGGAGCGTGCCGCAGTCGTGCCCCCCTTCCCACATGTGCCCATGGTATTTTTAATGCGTAATTATGTACGCGTGGCACGAGTTTCGCCGTTTGGCTTGGGCAGGGCGGGGGACGTATTGCTATGTGAGCTCGGAACATGCCAGGTGGTGCTTTTGCCGATTACTTCGGGCGCGCTTGAAGGTGTTCGGGTCCTTAAATGCCGAACTAGTGGATTGCCATAAGAGGCTGCTTTGCGCTTCCGCTGCGAGGGCCGCAGTGTGCTCCTCCGTTCAGAGAAAGCGCTCTGTGTTTCCATTACATGTGATGACCCCCTGAGGTCCTGGCATCTTGAGCTTGAGGTATACATAATGTGGTACCACATTGAATCTCGCAAATGCGGTTCGCCTGAGCAGTGCATGATAAGCACTGCGGAACGGGACTATATCGAAGATTAACTCTTCACTTCGGAAGTTATCCGGGGATCCGAAGACCACTTCTAGTGTGACTGAGCCTGTGCAATGGGCCTCTACACCTGGTATGACACCTTTAAAGGTCGTTTTTGTGGGTTTGATCCTTGAGGGGTCTATACCCATTTTGCGCACTGTGTCCTGATAAAGCAAGTTCAGGCTACTTCCGCCATCCATAAGGACTCGAGTGAGGTGAAATCCGTCAATGATTGGGTCTAGGACCAGTGCGGCAAATCTGCCATGACGGATACTAGTGGGGTGGTCTCTGCGATCGAAGGTGATCGGACAGGAGGACCATGGGTTGAACTTTGGGGCGACTAGCTCCAACGCATATACGTCCCTGAGCGCATGCTTCCGCTCCCTCTTGGGGATGTGGGTTGCGCATATCATGTTCACCGTCCGCACTTGTGGGGGGAACCTCTTCTGCCCTCCGGTATTCGGCTGCCGGGGCTCCTCCTCGTCATCGCTATGTGGCCCCTTATTTTTGTTTTCGGCAATTAACTTGCCGGCCTGCTTAAACACCCAACAATCCCTGTTGGTGTGGTTGGCTGGCTTGTCGGGGGTGCCGTGTATTTGACACGAGCGATCAAGTATACGATCCAAACTGGACGGGCCCGGAGTGCTTTGTTTGAATGGCCTTTTCCGCAGACCGGGTTTAGAGCCTTTGAATCCGGCATTGACTGTCGTATCCTCAGTATTATCACTATTAATGCGGCGCTTATGTTTGTTGCGACGTGACCTGCTATTGCCGTCCTTGGTATCTGAAGTACCATGGTTCTTTGGTATGGTATTACTGCGAGCCAACCAGCTGTCTTCTCCCGCACAAAAGCGGGTCATGAGTGTCGTGAGGGCTGCCATAGATTTTGGCGTTTCCTGACCAAGGTGCCGGGCTAGCCACTCGTCGCGGATGTTGTGCTTGAAAGCTTCTAGGGCCTCTGCATCCGGACAATCGACGATTTGATTTTTCTTTGTTAGGAACCGTGTCCAGAATTGCCTGGCCGATCCTCTGGCCGCTGAATTATGTGGCTCAAGTCATCGACATCTGGTGGTTGCACATAAGTGCCCTGAAAGTTGTCAAGGAATGCGGCTTCTAGATCTTCCCAATAGCCAATGGACTCTGCTGGCAAGCTATTGAGCCAATGCCGAGCTGGTCCTCTGAGTTTGAGTGGGAGGTATTTAATGGCGTGTAGATCATCACCGCGTGCCATGTGGATATGCAGGAGGAAATCCTTGATCCATACCGCAGGATCTGTTGTGTCGTCGTATGATTCTGTACTTACGGGTTTGAAACCCTCTGGGATTTGATGATCCATTACTTCGTCTGTGAAGCATAAAGGGTGTGCGGCACCCCTGTACTAGGCTATATCGCGACGCAGCTCTAATGAGTCTTGCCCGCTGTGCTCGGCCCAGCCAGATTTACTTTTATTGTATCCGGCGTGACGGTTATCCTCTCGCGTGGTGGCGCGCCCTCGTGATCCGTAGATCGATCTTGCATGTTTTGCTTTGTCCTCCAATACATCTCACAGGTCTGGTGTCACATCCCTAGCTTCTGGTGCTGCCTGGTGTTTGCATCATGTTTAAATTTTGAAACTTGAACTGAGGAAATTTGGAAGCCTCAAAACCCTAAATAAAAGAAGGGCAAAAACCCTAAAATCTCATTCATTGTTCCAAAATGCTCTTCTTAGATGTTTAATATTTTTGGCAAGGGTTTTTGATCCAAACCAAAAATAATGAACATTTTAAAAGGATTTATTTTGGGACTTTGAATTTAAATCATTAGCTATTTGAATTTGAATTATATTCATATAATTAGAATATAATTTCAAATACCCCTGAAATATTTTATGAGCTTTTGGAAAAGTCCATCTAGCAAAACAAAAATATTCAGAGGAGTTTTTGGCATTGTTTGAATTATCTTAAATTCAAAACAGTGGCAAAACAAATTTAAAAAAAAATATAAAACAAACAGAAAAATAAACAGAGCATCTTACCTGGCGCTCACCTGGTAGCCCAACCGGCCCAGCACTGCAGCTGGCCGGCCCAGCCCACCACTGCAGCCCCTCCGTCGTCTTCCTCCCCTCGCCCCGAAGCAGCTGCGTGCCCGGCGCGCAGGCGAGCCGCGCCAGCTCCTCCCTGCCTGCCTGGCTACCTCCTCGTCGCCCTGGAACGCCCCGGACGACGCCACGCAGCCCCGACCGCTCTCTCACTCTCTCCCGAACTCTTCCCCCTCTTCTGCTCCCTCTCCCTCTCGAGCCCGAGCGCAGCCGCAGCCGCGCCACCGTAACGCCGCGGCCACCGCCTCCCCCTCGACCCCTCGCTGTGCCTGCGAGCTCCGTCTCGACGTCCCCGACCTCCTCGACAAGCCACGACGCCACGGACGCGCTGCAACGCCGCCATCACCACCGTCTTCATCGCCATGGCCGGAGATCGCCGCCGCTCGATTCGCAGCAACGAGGACGCCCCCGAGCTCACCAACCCCTTCGTTCGATCCGCTGTGAGCTGCTGCGTCGATCCCCTCCCTCCCTGGCACTTTTTCTCCCGCTAACGCCAATATCCACCGGAGCGGAGAGCTCACCGCCGCCGTGGTTCCTTGCCGCCGTGGCCAGGGCCACCGCAGCCCGCACCTAAGCGCGTCACCGTGCTCGGCGAACCCCCAGGAGCACGTAGCACCTGCCAGTTTATTCCCTAGTGCCCCGTAGCATCGACCCCGTCCACACCCGAACTCCGGCCACCGCCGCGAGCTCCGTTCCGACGAGCTCGGGCCGTCTCAGCCTCTTCCGCTCACACAGGAAGACGCGGCGCTCTTCCAGCTATCCGTAGAGCCCCTCCTCCGTCCGTTTGGTCGCCGGAGCAAGAAACCCGAAGGCCTCCGCCGCCTCGGCCTCGCCGGCGACTCAACGCCGGCGGGATAGACTCGTTTGACCAGGGGTTTGACCTCCCCTGGGTCAATGACAGGTGGGACCAGAGCCCTGCTAATTTAGCTTAGTGCTAATTAACTTTTAGCTAACCCACTAAGTCACTGACTGTGGGCCCCAGCCCTTCTAATTACTTTAGTTAAGGGTTAACTAAACCCTGGTTAGTGCTGAGTCAATGACAGGTGGGCCACACCAGTCAGGGTTTGACCTGGACCGCCGCAGTTGACCTGCTGACGTCATTATGATGTCAGGATGACGCAGTAATGTTTTCTGGATTTATTTTTATTCAGAAAATTCCAGAAAATTGTATAAACTTCTAAAATTCATAGAAATTCAACCGTAACTCCAAATGAAATAAATTATATATGAAAAATGATCAGAAAAATCCAATCTATCCATCTGTACTATTTTCATGCATGTTAGAACAACTTATAGCTACTGTTTAGGACAATTCAATTAAATGGCATTTAAGTAACCACATGTGGAGTTTGAATTTGAGTTTTGGATTCAAACCAACTTCATTTAATCTGGTTTAGTTGCATCAGCACAAATCACATCATATTGCCATGTCACATTCATGCATCATATTGTCGCATTGCATTGATTGTGTTCTTCCTTGTTTGCCGGTGATTGCCCCCTCTCGATAGACGTGATACCGACGATGTGATCGATGACACCGATGAAGAGTTATATTATCTTCAGAAGTGCCAGGCAAGCAAAACCCCCTTGTTCATTCCGATACAATCCCACTCTCTCGCTCCTGCTCTCTTTTACTGCATTAGGACAACAACGATTCATCTGTTACTTGCTGCGGTAGCTGAACCCCTTTATCCTTTGCATGACCTGTCATTCCACAGTAAATAGATGAAACCCACTAGCATGAGTAGGAGTTGTTTGAGCCCTGTTGTGCCTACTCATTCATGTTTGTTTGTCATGCCTGCTACTGCTTAGAGTTGAGTCAGGTCTGATTCATCGGGGATGAATCAGAGGTGTGTGAACATGTCCTACTGTGTGTGAACTAAGTGTGTGAACACGATTTGGTAAAGGTAGCGGTGAGAGGCCATGTAGGAGTACATGGTGGGTTGTCTCATTGCAGCCGACCTCAGGAACTGAGTTCTGTGTTTGTGATCCATGACCAGTTACTACCACACATTGGGCTCCGGGCGCTCCAAGCCCTCTCGACTTATTAATCAACTTGATCTCTGTCCAGGAGTTGCAACTAGTTTCTGGTGTTTGTAGGTAGTGTTAGTAGTCTACCAAGTGGCACCCGGTACAGGTGGGCTTGGGACAGACTAGGCACAGTGGCCCGGTGTACCAAGTGGCACCCGGATGGTGGACTTGGGAACCCTGCTCACATCGTTTGGGGCCGTGAGCGACACCCCGGCCGGATCTCCTTGCGGATGGAACCCGAATAGGCGATAAACCTGGACTAGAGACTTGTTCGGTTAGTCAGGTCGTGGCCGACTCCCTCGCCCGGCTTCCGCTTGAAGGTTGCCGAGGTACATGACGTGTACAGGGCGATAAGTGGCGGGAGCGTGTGTGAAGAAGTACACCCCTGCAGGGTTATCCTTATCTATTCGAATAGCCGGATTCCTCGGATATGGAAACTTGGACCCCTTGCATAGTTCATAGACAAGTGAAAGTGGATACTCTAAAATACGCAAGATAAGCGTGAGTGCTATGGATGGCGTTCTCGTAGGGAGACGGGAGCAGATCCATAGTGGTGTACTGATATGGTGAATATGTGGACTTGTGTGCGCCACCTCAAAAGAGTTACTTGCAGTCGTAGTTTAGGATAGCCACCGAGTCAAAGCTGGCTTGCTGCAGTTAAACCCCACCATCCCCTTTGTTGATAATGATGCATATGTAGTTAGTTCTGATGTAAGTCTTGCTGGGTACATTTGTACTCACGTTTGCCTATTTTATGTTTTTGCAGAGAGACTTCAGTCTCACTAGTAGTTCCACGTGGACTTCGACGTTTAGCTTGTTACCTCAGCTACGATCTTGTGCCCTCGGCAGGATCTGGTAGATAGTCAGGCTTCTCAGCCTTTTTCATTTATAGATGTCTGTACCCAGACATGATAGCTTCCGCTTGTGCTTTGACTTGTATGCTCTGAATGTTGGGTCATGAGACCCATGTTTGTAATATCTCGCTCCTCGGAGCCTATTGAATAAATACTTGAGTCGTAGAGTCATGTTGTGATGCCATGTTGTATTTGCACATATCGAGCATATTGTGTGTATGTTATTGAAATGCTTGGTATGTGTGGGATCTGACTATCTAGTTGTTTATCCTTAGTAGCCTCTCTTACCGGGAAATGTCTCCTAGTGTTTCCACCGAGCCATGGTAGCTTGCTACTGCTCCGGAACACTTAGGCTGGCCGGCATGTGTCCTTCTTCGTTCATGTGTCTGTCCCTTCGGGGAAATGTCACGCGATGAATACCGGAGTCCTGTTAGCCCGCTACAGCCCGGTTCACCGGAGTCCTGCTAGCCCAGTGCTACAGCCTGGATTCACTCGCTGATGACCGACACGTTCGATGCTGGGTCATGGATGCCTGTCCCTGTAAGTCTGTGCCACTTTGGGTTTACGACTAGCCATGTCAGTCCGGGCTCCTTATCATATGGATGCTAGCGACACTGTCATATACGTGTGCCAAAAGGCGCAAACGGTCCCGGGCAAAGGTAAGGCGACACCCGTGGGAATACCGTGCGTGAGGCCGCAAAGTGATATGAGGTGTTACATGCTAGATCGATGTGGCATTGAGTCGGGGTCCTGACAGCTTTGGTATCAGAGCTTGACTGCCTGTAGGATTACCAAGCCAAACTGGTCGAAGTTGAGTCTAGAAATTCTTTAGTTATATAAGGGAATTGATTGTGGGATGGAATGTAAGGCTATTTTTACTCCTTATACCTCATGCCCTTCTGATCTGAGTCATCTTATCTTCCTACGGGGCTAAGGAACTAGGCTTTCTCTTCTTTCTATCAGGATCACGTGTTACTAATCCGTAGACCTATAGAACTGTTGGACTTAAGCCTCAGTCCAGTTCCTACTACTTCTGTATGTTAACTGTTGATCTCCAAACCTTGATATTGTGCTTCCGGGTGGTTATGCCACCATTTTTGTGAATGTCTCAAGTCTTTTCTGAGCATTTACAGCCGTTACGCTGTCCGAGTCATCCCAGGTTTCTAAATAGTCTGATGCATTTGCAAATCCTTTCTTTCCGTTCCCGATGTCATTTATGGCCAGATTAACCACACTAGACGGTGAGTTGAGGTACTCTATTGCCTCGACATTTATGTTGGAGTTATTATTATGACCCTAGGTGTCTCAGGGGATCATCTAGTAGTCTAGCCATGTTTTGTGTTCCCAGTGTGATGATTCTGGCCTTTATTCTCGAAAGCATCCCGCGATGCCACTAGTAGTAGGTATTCTACTCCTTGGGTTTTCGAACCAAGATTCACCCTACTTGCTTCATGTTGATAGTTTCTGCTCGTTCCTTTAGGTTATTAGCAACCTTTGCGATAGTCCTTGAAGTCCGTGGTATCTTCTTCTTCCAAATACCATGAACTACTTATGGCAGAAGTTCCTCGTTGAACTGAACGATCACAACCAGAGTGCTCTTGATGAGTTCTCCATTATATATTGTGACTCTGCCAGTTCTACCTTTCTGCATGGGTTATCCGGAAGAAATATGTTGAATTCGTTCGACATGCTAGTCCATGCATCCACAACTCAGAAAATCATATGTTCCTTTGAGTTGTCCCTCTTTACTTGTCTTCCGACCCTTGTCTATCAATTGATAGTCAAGAGTATGCGTGCATTCGTTCATCGATGCCTATTACTCTTGTGGTCCGTCAAGCCATTCTATCCCAGAATGACTAGGAGAAATGAACTCCAGTACCTCATCCATATCTAGGATTGGGTCAAAGTAGTCATACTCCGCAGACCAAAATGCCAATCCAACTTTTGTTCTGTTCCACCTCGGAGTATCACCCTCTTTCATCACAAGAGTATCGTGAGAATTGCACACCCTCTTATGAATTCTTGTTGCAGTGATACTTCTTGCCATCATTATTCATTTCTCGGCTACCGTGTTGTTGCAACCGGAATGCCGACGGGTGAACTATGATGTGTGAAATCAGTACCCCTAGCAACTAGTTGCTTGGTAGTAAATGGACAATGTTCTCATTCTTAGCATGTTGGTTATTGAATCACCATTCTAAGATAGATTGTGCTACCTAGTCCTTATTTCCTGGTGCACTCTTTGATTGATGAGTTAGGATTTTGTCAAGTCCTCGCTCATTTGATCATATCATCTTGCCCTGAAAGGCAAGATTGTTCTCGAGCTTAGTAACATATCGGTGGTTCGCGATTTTCCGTATATCTTCTCGGAAGTATTACCAGGTTGTCACCTGACCGCTATGTTGAGTTCGTGATCAAGTTGGTTTATTCCTGTAAACCACCCCTTCTCCAAGAATCCGTGTTGGATACCCTGAGCTAGTTGGATAAGCTAAACAACAACTTGGAGAGTTGGAAGATAAAAGCTTGTCCGACTTAGTTCATGTTAAGGGATATCTTTTTGTGTGTGTGTGTGTGTGTTGAAGAAAGATGATATCTTCATCAATTGGTCCTTGTGAACAATTGTTGGATCTATTATCTTACCCAAACCTTTGATTGAGTATGGGCTATCGTCAAATCAAATCAGAACCAACGATATTCGTAATGTTGTCTTACTCGTGGTTTTTCCTCGAGCATACACCATTATATTTTTTTGGTCTGACCAATACTATCACCGTGTTCACATGATGGCGGAAGTCCAGTGATATGGAAATTCCGATGAGTTGTTGTTGAGCCCATTGACAACATCCTTATCTCCTCCATGATTTTGTTGAACATTAAGCTATTATTGGAAACTTCTATAAGCATTATCTTCATGTTCCGTGCATGAAGCATATGTTTCGATGGAAGAAGTGACTTCCTTTGATTCACGTGCATTTGATGTAAGTTGCCGCCGTGGGTTTGAGAAAGGTTTGTTTTGTTTCCTCTGGAATCGTCCCAAGTCAGTCATGCATGTGCAAAGTATACTATGGTTTGGTAGATTAATTACCTCCACTCCATATGTATTCCGAAGCACCCCAAGCCACTAATTGATTTGTTCAAGGAGAAGGAGTTCCTTCATAAGAGCTAATCCGGACTTATGAAAGAACTTCGATATCCTCAATGATGGTTCCCTACCCGAACTCGGTAGTGTTTTATTGTAAGACTACCATGTGATCTTGTTTGCCTGGAACAGCGTGTTCACACGTGCGTAGCAGAACCAGCTCATGCTTTGGAGCTTGCTATCGTAGTTCATTTTCCGAAAATCTCGCATCGTCATCTCATCGATTTGTGTTGCAAACTTTCATTTTCTTCCTAGACTCGATGAGTCTGGAATATCCTGACACCAACCAGATCTGAATCTCAGGCAGATATGATGGTTGGAACATTTCCCCAAGAACTATAATATTGGTTCCTCGATAACTGGTAAAGTGGATGTCGTGGCCAGCACCACCCAGCCGAAAGACCTATTATTGTAGTATCTTGATTGAAGAAGTTGGCCACCTCCCCATAAGGATTTCGTAGGATTTACCTCCCTAGTTGTGCCTTATGATTTTTGTGTT